>NC_041217.1:115223289-115226040 GCF_002837175.3 Physeter macrocephalus
TCTGTTTGTATCATCTTTAATTTCTTTCATCAGTGTCTTATAGTTTTCTGCATACAGGTTTTTTTTCTCCTTAAGTAGGTTTATTCCTAGGTAATTTATTCTCTCTGTTGCAATGGTAAATGGGAGTGTTTCCTTAATTTTTCTTTCAGATATTTCTTCATTAGTGTATAGGAATGCAAGAGATTTCTGTGCATTAATTTTATATCCTGCTGCTTTACTAAATTCATTGATTAGCTCTAGTGGTTTTCTGGTAGCATCTTTAGGATTCTCTATGTATAGTATCATGTCATCTGCAAACAGTGACAGCTTTACTTTTCCTTTTCCAATTTGGATTTCTTTTATTTCTTTTTCTTTGATTGCTGCGACTAAAACCTGTAAAACTATATTGAATAATAGTGGTGAGAGCAGACAACTTTGTGTTGGTCCTGATCTTAGAGGAAATGTTTTCAATTTTTCACCGTTGAAAATGATGTTGGCTGTGGATTTGTCATATATGGCCTTTCTTATGTTGAGGTAAGTTCCCTCTGTGCCTACTTTCTGGAGGATTTTTATCATAAATGGTGTAGAATTTTGTCAAAAGCCTTTTCTGCATCTATTGACATGATCATATGGTATTTTTCCTTCAATTTGATAATATGGTTTATCACATTGATTAATCTGCATATATTGAAGAATCCTTGCATTCCTGGGATAAACCCCACTTGTTCATGGTGTATGATCCTTTTAATGTGCTGCTGGATTCTGTTTGCTAGTATTTTGTTGAGGATTTTGGCATCTATGTTCATCAGTGATATTGGCCTGTGGTTTTCTTTCTTTGTGACATCTTTGTCTGGGTTTGGTATCAGGGTGATGGTGGCATCGTAGAATGAGTTTGGGAGTGTTCCTCCCTCTGCTGTATTCTGGAAGAGTTTGAGAAGGATAGGTTTTAGCTCTTTTCTAAATGTTTGATAGAATTCGCTTGGGAAGCCATCTGGTCCAGGACTTTTGTCTGTTGGAAGATTTTTAATCACAATCTCAATTTCAGTGCTTGTGATTGGTCTCTTTATATTTTCTATTTCTTCCTGGTTCAGTCTCGCAAGGTTGTGCTTTTCTAAGAATTTGTCCATTTCTTCTGGGTTGTCCATTTTATTGGCATATAGTTGCTTGTTGTAATCTCTCATGATCCTTTGTATTTCTGCAGTGTCAGTTGTTACTTCTCCTTTTTTATTTCTAATTCTATTTATTTGAGTCTTCTCCCTTTTTCTCTTGATGAGCCTGGCTAATGTACCTTCGAATGTTGGTACATTTAATGTTATCAGTTTTGCTTATCTTCTCAAAGAATCAGCTTTCAGTTTTATTGATCTTTGCTATTGTTTCCTTCATTTCTTATTCATTTATTTCTGATCTGAACTTTATGATTTCTATCCTTCTGCTAACTTTGGGGGTTTTTTGTTCTTCTTTCTCTAATTGCCTTAGGTGTAAGGTTAGGTTGTTTATTTGAGATGTTTCTTGAGTTAGGATTGTATTGCTATAAACTTCCCTCTTCGAACTACTTCTGCTGCATCCCATAAGTTTTGGGTCGTCATGTTTACATTGTCATTTGTTTCTAGGTATTTTTTTAATTTCCTCTTTGATTTCTTCAGTGATATCTTGTTTATTAAGTAGTATATTGTTAAGTCTCCATGTGTTTGTATTTTTTACAGATTTATTCCTGTAATTGACATCTAGTCTCACAGCGTTGTGTTCAGAAAAGGTACTTGATACAATTTCAATTTTCTTAAATTTACCAAGGCTTGATTTGTGACATAAGATATGATCTATCCTGGAGAATGTTCCATGAGCACTTGAGAAGAAATTGTATTCTGTTGTTTTTGGATGGAATGTCCTATAAATATCAATTAAGTCCATCTTGTTTAATGTATCATTTAAAGCTTGTGTTTCCTTATTTATTTTCATTTTGGATTATCTGTCCATTGGTGAAAGTGGGGTGTTAACATTCCCTACTATGATTGTGTTACTCTCGATTTCCCCTTTTATGGCTGTTAGCATTCGCCTTACGTATTGAGGTGCTCCTATGTTGGGTGCGTAAATATTTGCAATTGTTATATCTTCTTGGATTGATCCCTTGATTATTGTGTAGTGTCCTTCTTTGTCTGTTGTAATAGTCTCTATTTTAAATTCTATTTTATCTGATATGAGAATTGCTACTCCAGCTTTTTTTAATTTCCATTTGCATGGAATATCTTTTTCCATCCCTTCACTTTCAGTCGTATGTGTCCCGAGGTCTGAAGAGGGTCTCTTGTAGACTGCATATATATGGGTCTTGTGTTTGTATGCATTCAACCACTCTATGTGCATATATATGGGTCTTGTGTATGTATGCATTCAACCACTCTATGTCTTTTGGTTGGAGCATTTAATCCATTTACATTTAAGGTAAATATCGATATGTATTTTCCTATTACCATTTTCTTAATTGTTTTTGGTTTGTTATTGTCGGACTTTTCCTTCTTTTGTGTTTTCTGCCAAGAGATGTTCCTTTAGCATTTGTTGTAAAGCTGGTTTGGTGGTGCTGAATTCTTAGCTTTTCGTTTTCTGTAAAGGTTTTAATTTCCCCATCTAATCTGAATGAGATCTTTGCTGAGTGAAGTAGTCTTGGTTGTAGGTTTTCCCCTTTCATCACTTTAAATATGTACTGCCACTCCCTTCTGGCTTGCAGAGTTTCTGCTGAAAGATCAGCTGTTAACCTTATGGGGATTCCCTTGTATGTTA
>NC_041217.1:115226168-115236563 GCF_002837175.3 Physeter macrocephalus
TATAATTCTAATGACGGTACATTTAATGTTGTCCCAGAGGTCTCTGAGACTGTCCTCAATTCTTTTCATTCTTTTTTCTTTATTCTGCTCTGCCATAGTTATTTCCACTACTTTATCTTCCAGGTCACTTATCCGTTCTTCTGCCTCATTTATTCTGCTTCTGATTCCTTCTAGAGAATTTTTAATTTCATTTATTGTGTTGTTCATCATTGTTTGTTTGCTCTTTAGTTCTTCTAGGTCCTTGTTAAACGTTTCTTGTATTTTCTCCATTTTATTTCCAAGATTTTGGATCATCTTTACTACCATTACTCTGAATTCTTTTTCAGGTAGACTGCCTATTTCTTCTTCATTTGTTTGGTCTGGTGGGTTTTTACCTTGCTCCTTCATATGCTGTGTGTTTGTCTGTCTCCTCATTTTGCTTGACTTATTATGTTGGGGGTCTCCTTTTCACAGGCTGCAGGTTCGTAGTTCCTGTTGTTTTTGGTGTCTGCCCTCAATGGCTAAGGTTGGTTCAGTGGGTTATGTAGGCTTCCTGGTGGAGGGGACTGGTGCCTGTGTTCTGGTGGATGAGGCTGGTTCTTGTCTTTCTGGTGGGCAGGACAGCATCCAGTTGTGTGTTTTGGGGTGTCTGTGACCTTATTATAATTTTAGGTAGCCTCTCTGCTATTGGTGGGGTTGTGTTCCTATTATGATAGTTATTTCATATAGGGTGTCCAGCACTGTAGTTTGCTGGTCGTTGAGTGGAGCTGGGTCTTGGTATTGAGATGGAAATCTCTGGTAGAGCTTTCGCTGTTTGATATTATGTGGAGCCAAGAGGTCTCTTGTGGACCAATGTCCTGAACTCGGCTCTCCCACCTCATAGGCACAGGCCTGACACCCAGATGGAGTACCAAGATTCTGTCTGCCACACGGCTCAAAAGAAAAGGGAGAAAAAAAGAAAGAAAGCAAGAAAAAAGTAAAATAAAATAAAGTTACTAAAATAAAAAATATTATTAAAAATAAAAAATATTAAAAAGTAATTAAAAAAAAAGAAAGAAAGAAGAGAGCAACCAAACCAAAAAACAAATCCACCAATGATAACAACTGCTAAATACTAAACTAAAAAAAAAAAAAAAAAAGGATAGACAGAACCCTAGGACAAATGGTAAAAGCAAAGCTATACATACAAACTCACACAAAGAAGCATACAAATACACACTCACAAAAAGAGAAAAAGGAAAAAAATATATATATCTATATATATAAAAAAAGGAAGTGAGCAACCACATCAATAAACAAATCTATCAATGATAACAGACTCTAAATACTAAACTAAAATAAACATAAAGCCAGAAAAAATTAAATTAAAATTTAATTAAATTAAAACCAGAAAAAAAAGCCAGAAAGCAAACCCCAAGTCTACAGTTGCTCCCAAAGTCTACCGTCTTAATTTTGGGATGATTCATTGTCCATTCAGGTATTCCAGAGATGCAGGGTACATCAAGTTGATTGTGGAGATTTAATACGCTGCTCCTGAGGCTGCTAGGAGAGATTTCCCTTTCTGTTCTTTGTTCGCACAGCTCCCCTGGTTCAGCTTTGGATTTGGCCCCACCGCTACATGTAGGTCGCCTGAGGGTGTCTGTTCCCACTCAGACAGGACGGGGTTAAAGGAGCCGCTGATTCGGGGGCTCTGGCTCACTCAGGCCGGGGAGAGGGAGGGGTACGGAATGTGGGGCGAGCCTGTGGCGGCACAGGCCAGCGTGACGTTGCACCAGCCTAAGGCACGCCGTCCGTTCTCCCGGGGAAGTTGACCCTGGATCACGGGACCCTGGCAGTGGCGGGCTGCACAGGCTCCCGGGAGGAGAGGTGTGGATAGTGACCTGTGCTCGCACATAGGCTTCTTGGTGGTGGCAGCAGTAGCCTTAGCGTCCCATGCCCGTCTCTGGGGTCCCCTCTGATAGCCGCGGCTCGCGCTGGTCTCTGGAGCTTGTTTAGGTGGTGCTCTGAATCCCCTCTCCTCTCACACCCCGAAACAATGGTCTCTTGCGTCTTAGACAGCTCCAAACATTTTCCCAGACTCCCTCTCGGCTAACTGTGTCGCACTAGCCCCTTCAGGCTGTGTTCACGCAGCCAACCCCAGTCCTCTCCCTGGGATCCGACTGAAGCCGGAGCCTCAGCTCCCAGCCGCCCCCCCACCCCGCCCCAGCGGGTTAGCAGACAAGCCTCTCAGGCTGGTGAGTGCTGGTCAACACCGGTCCCCTGTGCAGGAATCTCTCTGCTTTGCACTCTGCACCGGTGTTGCTAGCTCTCCTCCATGGCTCCTAAGCTTCCCCCCCTGCCCTGTCACCCCATCTCCACCAGTGAAGGAGCTTCCTAGTGTGTGGAAACCTTTCCTCCTTCACAGCTCCCTCCCAGAGATGCAAGTCCCATACCTATTCTTTTGTCTCTGTTTTTCCTTTTTTCTTTTGCCCTACCAAGGTATGTGGGGAGTTTCTTGCCTTTTGGGAGGTCTGAGGTCTTCTGCCAGCATTCAGTAGGTGTTCTGTAGGAGTTGTTCCACATGTAGATTTATTTCTGATGTACTTGTGAGGAGGAAGATGATCTCCACGTCTTAATCCTCTGCCATCTTGAAGGTCTCCCCCCACCATACATGTTTCTGCAGGTTGTTCATTGCACAGGAGTATCCAGCTAAAGGGGAGAGTGAAGGATAAAATCAAATTTCCACTCTGTTGACCAAGTCATCTTCAGATTATAATGTCGGCCTTTTCATATTTATCAAAAATTATGGTTGACTGTTTTACGTAACTTTGATTTTTTTAAAAATGGAGCTAGCACTTATAATACTAAGATGCTTCTGTGCAGGAATGGTTATTAAAAACAGCCACTGGCTAAAAGGTCAGAAACCACTGAAAAAGCCATAAAGAGACACCTTGAGAATCTCAACAGATTACCCCTCACTACTCCTGAAGAGACAGCGGGAGGAGGCAATGACCTGAACCGGAAATAAAGTCTGACATGATTTCTGGATTTTATAGAAAAATAGAGTTATTCCAAAACTGGTCTGGCAAGATGAAAGCCAGGGAGACAACACCTTTCCTTCTATCTCTTACTTTCCTACTTATGCCTCCTGTTGACTGAACCCAACTAAAAGAGAGTAATCTCAATAATTTATTATACAGATGTCAGCCCCTTTTCCCTTCCCCAACAGGGAATACAGAGAATATCTGGCAAAGGAAGTAAAAATCCAGAGATAGCTGGTATACCTCAGTTCCTGAGAGTCACAACAGTAATCGTAGTAAAAATTATCATAATAATACCTTACTGAAGTATAACACTTTATAGTCTAGAAAGTACCTGCACATGTATGACATAGTTCATCGATCAAAAATCCATGAAGAGAATTATTAACCTCTCCATTTTACAAATTGAAAACTAAGGCTTGAAAATGTTGGTACTTGGGCATGGCCACATAACTAAAAAAATAAGGAGCTTTCAATTCAAGACCATGCAGGCTTCCAGAAACATAACCAGCTATATATTTAAGGTTGGCAATTTCTATGTAATAAATCCCTTTACTAACTTTCTCTTTCTTCACCCCAAAACATGCACAGTGTTGAGTAAGGTTAGAAAGATTAGGGTGTGTTGACTTTGCAGTGATCTATGAGAGGAAGTTTTTGAATCAGAGAGATTAGGATGTGAATACTGTACTTACACAGAGAAATTGAGTGACTTTTTATAAGTAACTTACCTTCATATGTCTAGCTTCAGAAATTCTCTCCTTTTTCTCCTGCATTCTCAGCTTATAGATAACTGGTTAAGAACATATGTTATGGAGTCAAATGTTTTGGGTTCAAATTATAACCTGCATTTACTATGTGTATAACCTGGGAAAGGATATCATTTCTGTGTCTCAAGTTTTTCTATGTAAAACAGAATCCATTGTAAAACCTTCTTTGAAGGGATGTTGTGAGGATTAATTTAGATAATTCAAGTAAGTCCCTTATCACTACTAGTGTTGCTATGAAAGAAACACTAGTAGAGGTTTTTTATAAATCGTCTCCACTTCTGTATCTTTATTCTCAAAAATTTATATTTAATGGTGTTTTCTCAAAGTTAGCCATGACCTCTATATTTCTAAATCTGATGACACTTTTTCTGTCCTTGTCTTTTGTAAATTTCTCAGCAGAGCCTGATAGATTGGATTTTTCTTTCTTTCTTTCTTTTTTTTGGTGATACTACTCTAATTTCTCTTTTTGATCTTCAGCTTTGTATTAAATATAACTTTTGACAATTCTATCAAAGTTTCCTCCGTCATTCTACAACATTACACTACTATTTCCCACTAAAACTTATGACATCAGAAATTATTGTAATCTACTTTTTTCTTTTTAATTTCAGTTCTACTAGATTGTAAGCCCCCAAGAATAAAACCTCATCTATCTCTGTCATTACTGTATCTCCAACGCCTTAAACAGTGCCTGGCATATCATAGGCACATATTCTTTAAATAAATTGATAGATTAAATGATATAGCATATAAACAGATGTCTGACACAAAGTAGATGCTTAAGGTATCATAGTTTTTTTATCTTTCTAGTTTATGTACGTCTCAGTTATCAATGGTTTCTTTAGTTAAATGATTCTCTGAGTGGTATGACTAGATTCCCAAATATAACTCCAAAATAACCATGGACGAACATTCTCCCTACACTGAACGGCCATCCTTTTATGTTCTTTCTTTTCCCAGTCAGTCGGAAATGCTGTTCTCTTTGGGTCACCATGTCTTTCTCAGGGATTCACTCAACAGAGCAGTCAGTTCTTCCTTTGTTCTAACCTCTCCCTCCCAGAGATGCTGTGTCTAGAAAGATCACCCCTTCACTCAAGCAGACCTGCTGCTAACTTAGGTCCACTCTGCCATGTGTTTCCCTACACTAGGGATATTTTTTCAAAGGACCCATTGTTTCTCCCGCCAGCCTCATTTCTTTAATAAATCCATTCTCTCACAGAGGTTCATACTTATTAAAACTGAAGTAATGGACATGATTCACCAAATTCTAAAGAACCAGGTAAATTTAAAAGTATGGCCAGGCGCATGTTCTAATGAACATTCTGTGTCAGGTAAAAGAACTCTCAAATCATTCTGTAGAAGTTAAGTTTGCCGACCAGAGAATATTAAGGGGTGATGTGGCTTAGCTCCTCCACATACTAGCCTACAATACTCTCAGCTCTGACCCTAAAATAATGTTACAGTCGAACCTTAACAATACGTTAAAAAGCAGTAACACACTTGATCATTTTTATGAGAAAGAAGTCAAACTGTTTTAAGGGATTGAATTGACCATTTGTTTGAATTAACTGATCAACTAAGAAAGAACTGAAGATGAGATGACCTGAACTTTCACAAAACACTGTAATTTTCAAATCACTGTTATATACATTATTTCTTTTAATTTATAGTGTTATGATAAAGTTAGAACTACCAAAGGCTATTATCACTAGAAAAGACCTAAGTTGTCATCTACTCCAATTTCTTTATTCCTATAATAATAATGGTGATAATGACACCACATTACTGATTTGAGATATCTTATCCCTTTGTAGGAAAATTAATAATATATTTTTTAAATTAACTTTAAAATTGACTTTGACTAGCTAGGGTTCTTCTATCTCAGTAATATTGCAATGTATGTCAATCATTCTAGATACATGATATTCTATTCTATTTGGGAGAAGATTTTTAAATTATATTCTCAGAATATTGTTTAAATTAAATATGGGATTAAAGTGAAATATGAAGATGCAGTAACATACTGGCAGTTGTCATCCATGTATTATCTTCTATTTGAAGTCATGGCAAATGCACAGAACTTGTACTACATTCTACAAACTCAGATACAAAGCTTGACATGTGCTAAGGCATCAAATCTAACAATGTCAGTTACTAGGAACTTCTCTGGAAGTCTATTCCTTTTTCTGTCAGTTTCTTTCCATATACTATTTTGGAAGCTTCATAAGGTAATCATGACTAAGAGAACTCTATTAATTTTTTCCTGGTAATTTCTTACACAGCTTTATGGAATGTGTTCTGAAGAATATGAAAGTTAGAAACTTATCAGAAGTTTTGTCATTTAAAGAAAATACCAATCGCTTATCCATAAAAGGGGAAACTTAAACTTTAGTTGGAAACTAGTACCGGGGTGACCATGGAGTCACCCAGTAATACTAAAATGCTATGGTAAATTATCATTGACAGTATAACTGCCCCATCCTTACTGCGAATCTTTATATACCAAACAGACCTTTTCTGGGAACCCTTATATAGAGAACAAGGTTGGAATCTGTGTTCTTGATTGTTTCCATGATTGTTTTGAGGGATGGGGGTTTGGTTAGGATATGTTTCATATTTTAAGCGACTTCCAGGAAATTATTATTTTGTTGAATCATAGATGTTAGTGTTGCAAGAGTCCGGAAGAAAGAATCTGTTCCACTTGATTATTCTCACCCAGGTAATAAGTGATAATAGCACTTTATAGAAGAAGTTGAGTCTCTGAGATCTCAAGTGCTTTGAAAGAAATTACACAGTTCTTTCAACTGGAAACAAGCACTTCTATTACAGCACTTAGTACACTGTCATAATTGCCTGCTTAGTTCTTATTTATTGGTCCCATTCAAAACATTCTAAGCACAAAAAAGTACACATACAGAGATCACATGTATGGCTTTTGACTCACCAGCTCTTAGTACCCTTCTTGGCACATAATAGAAGTTCAACAAATGTTACTGGAAAAAAAAGTAATAAAGAGTAGAATGACAGTCCCAGGACTTACCATGAAATAATACCCATGTGTGAGCAGAAAAAGACATTTATTTTAGTTAGAAATTGTGAATGACACAGCCTATCTGCATTTAATAGCATCATAAAATCAGATAATTTTTAGAACAGAAGGGGACCATACCATATCCCCCCCAAAAAGAAATAAAAAGCTAAATTTGATTTTAAAAAAATTTTCAAACTATAAAATGCAGTATAAAAATTGAAACAAAAAAATAGGTATCAGTACTTATTCCATAGCATTTAGTGGAGCCCAGATGAGGCTTTATTTCTTGGGCTTGTTGATACCATTTATGAATACAATCTAAAAAAAAAAATTTATAACCTCTTCAGGAAATGTTATATTTCCCTTTCTCTCACCAGAAGAGTGTCTTTCTGAGCCAGAGTACTCAATATAATTGACATTGAAAATTAACTTCAAAAGTATCGTGCTTTCCCACCATCATCATTATTAAAAGCCTCCAGGTGCTCAGTCCTCAACCTCTTTCAGGCAGGATATTGTTCAGGTCTTTTTGACAGATTTAGAAACAGAGAACCAATAAATCCTTCTATAACCTCAAAGACCTATCTGTCAGTTACAGACGGACAGGTCTTTGCTTTGTTTTGTTTTGTTTTGTTTTGCTCTCCTTTATCCTGTGGGCTGATAATGGCTGCTAATAATTGGGACATAAAGACAATCAAAGAAGAGACACAAACAGCATTATATATTAGAGAATACCATCAGATTGCCCTGAGCATCATTTTTCTCATCTCCCATGAACATGCATGGGTTTACATAATATGTTTCTTTCAAATACAACTGTCAAAAAACATCAGACAAAATTGATATTATTTTGCATTCAAGTGGTCACTAATTCTGCCAGAGAAGAATGGAAGCAACATTTTGAAAGAGTAACTTTCTGATAGAAATTATCTCTCTTTTAACATACACTTACTTGCCAGAGTTCTATTATTATATAAAATATGTCTTGGGTTTTGGATAATCATTTATTAGATCAACTTTGTAGTGATTTTATCTTTCAGTCAACTGGAAATTCATTCGTATTCACAAACTCATTGTTCTGTCAGGTATATTCATTCTAAAAAAAAAAAAAAAAAAACCAAAAAAAAACCAGGCAAAGAAGGGGTAGAAAAAAGAAAGAGAGAGATGGCACTTTCTGACATATTCCATTCTGATGCACAGGTGATAGGGTTATTCGTAGGTTGCTTTCTCTGTTGTATAATCCATGAAATGAGCTTCCTCAATTATTCTACTCTTACAATTCAAAAAGTCCCATCTATAGTTAGAGCTAATGCCCTGAAATTTCCAGAGAAAAAACTTGAGTACGTTTTAGTTTTGAAGACCATATATAAAGTTTGCATAAATATCTGTACAATTGGTGAAAATTGCTCAGCAATTTAGCTGTCTTCTTGAAAAATCTGAGGAAAAATATTGAAAAAAAATAATAGAGGCCTGATATTTGATTTTACTTTGGTTGACAGTTTTTACACTTTTAATTTAAATAAACATGCAAGCATTGTGTGTCATCTCCTCTATGGTTCTACTCTGCTACTACAGATTTTAACACAATAGCTGATCTGAGGGTACATTCCTATGATAAAAGGTAAAATAGACTTTAAAGAAATTTCTCTTTTTCATTCAAGACTATTTTAATAGTCTCAAAGGAATAAGACCATTTTTGATTTGTCTTTTTTTGGGATTTTTCATTTGAGGCTAACCTAGAGCAAACCGACTAAATGAGAAGTAAATCTTAGGATTTCTTGGGTTCTCCTATGAAGCATCTTTTCTGGAAAGGCCATAATATCTCAAACAGTCTGTCAGTCCCCATGCTTACCTCCATGAAATACAGCTGCATGCTCATCCTTTACAGAAGTTATCATGAATAGTAATAAGAATATGTATATCTGGCTACATCTGACAATCCAGGACTCAAATTCTGATGTCAAAGTGGATAAAGAGGCAGTGGCTTATGATGAATCCCACCAAGTACAAAAGTTCTGCCTATGAGAGGTGCTCTATACCACATAGTGACTAATAACTAAATCATATCTTCTCTCTCAGGGCATTTGATGATGAGACATACAAACAGAAAAAGATAGTAAGTGATTTAGAGGACAAAAGACTTTTGGAGTGAGTATTATCAGTTTAGATGCTTTCTGAGAGTAGCTAATAACATACTCTGTCCTAAACTGCATTGAATAATAAGGAAATTAAATTTTCTCACATAAGTAATTCAGAAGCAGGTGTGGTCTAGGTGAGAAATGTTAAGAATCCAGCTCCACTTCCCAATAAGCCATATTCTATACATGCTTTTGTTCTCAAGCTGGAAGCAAAATACTTGCAGCAGCTTAACAAGTAGAATCCAGGGCCAACAATACCTGGAAAAAGAAGATAAACAATTTCTTCTTTAGCTATCCTGGCTTCAATGCAAGAAAACCTTTTCAGAATCCCTCCAGAAGACCTACCCTCCATCTCATTCATCAGTGTTTGGTTAAATACCCCTCATATCCCAGTCACTATCAAAGGGAATATAATGATCATCATGATTTATCCCATTTAGAAGATCCATTTGGAGACAATAGCCTTAAAAAGAATCAACCTCAAGGAAGAAGGAAATATTCAAAGCAGAGATACTAAGAAAGTAGAAGAAAGGAAAAAAGCTGAGTCAGAATAGCAGCAAATAGAGTTTTTTTTAATCTTGAAAGCCATCAGATCTTTCTAAAACTTGGCTGAGGGTATATAAATTATTCTATTTTCTGAGCCTACTTCCCTGTACATCTTTGCAACAAAATGTGGTAAGTTGAATTAAATTTTGCATGTTTCTATCAATTTCTAAAGGCTAGCATAGCATCGTACTTACTAGTAACACTTCAAACTCCAGACCTTTTATGATTTCTCACTATGTTACAAATTACTTTTCAAAGTCTCATTCCTTTAAGCATTACTCTTTAATATTTAGAGTAAAAATATCATTAATTAATATAGCTCCTTCCCAGAATCAAACTGGCCTTGGTTTAATCAGAACTTTAAAAAAAAGTAGTAAAGGCATTTGCTTTAGGCTTCCCCACTGTATTGCCAAAGATACTTCCTATTCCCCACTCTTCTTCTATTTTCCCGCTCCTCAGTTACTGTCTTACTTTGCTATTGCCTTCCTTAACTCAGTCATGGCTGCAAGGAAACCAATCATTATTCTTCTTATGATTCTATTGTTATTGGTTATTCACCAATAGTTTGCCTGTAACATTGCCATGACCAACACAGGAGAATGTGTAAAAGGAGAGCCTTCTCCCGTGACTACAATTTTTTTGGCCAACTCAATAAACTACAGCTCTTTTAGCACTGTAACCTTCAAAAAAGGGTATTCTCTACAGCTGTGTAATAAATTGTCACAAACTTAACACATTAAAACAACACAGGGACTTCCCTGGTGGCGCAGTGGTTGAGAATCTGCCTGCCAATGCAGGGGACACGGGCTCGAGCCCTGGTCTGGGAAGATCCCACATGCCATGGAGCAACTGGGCCCGTGAGCCACAATTACTGAGCCTGCGCGTCTGGAGCTTGTGCTCCGCAACAAGAGAGGCCG
>NC_041217.1:115236708-115269266 GCF_002837175.3 Physeter macrocephalus
AAAAAAATAAAAATAAAACAACACAAATGATCTCAGAGTTTCTATGGGTTGGAATACAGATACAGTCGGCTAGGTCTTCTGCTCAAGGTCTCACAAACCTTTCATTAAAATGCTTGTCTTGGGCCAAGTTCTCATCAGAAGCTCAGTGTACTCTTCCAAGCTCACGTGATTATTAATAGAATTAATTCCTTGCAGCTGTAGAACTCATGGAGCTTCTTGCTTCAATGACAGAAAGAAAATTTCTCTGACTTCAGGAAAGCGCAGTTCCTTTTAAGGGTTCATATGATTAAGTAAGTCCCATTCAGGATAATCTCCTTTCTGATTAATTAAAACACAACTGATTTGGGGCCAAATCATAGGAGTGATAATCCATCATATTCATGGTTCCATCCAAACTCAATGGGAGAGGATTATAAAAGGTGTATACGGTGGAGGGTGAGAAAACTGGGGGACAAATTAAAATCCTGCCTACCACAAAAGGCATCCTTCATTTTCACTTAATAGTCTTTATGTTTGAAATAAAAAGATGAATTGGGGATTCATTTGGGATAAAAAGATAAATGAGAGTTTATCTCTACTCAGAGAATTTAATCTAGAAGACATATGTAAAGATATTAAATAAGGGCAATGGGATAAGTGTTATGATAAAAATAATCATACAGTATGACAATTCAACAGAATTGGAATAGGAATGATAAGGTAGTTTGGGGGAGGAGAAAGAAATATGGGGCATTCCTTAAAGGGATGGAAATCTCTTTAAAATTTGAAGCTCTGAGAGATAAACAAAAGTTGGCCAGGTTAGAAGATAAGGAAAGGATGATACAAGCAGAAGTAAGAAAGAAAAAATAAAAGAAAATGGTCATAATCTTTGAAGTATATGTTATTAAATCAATTAAACAAGGAAGCCATTAGGATGAGGTAGTTATAGTACCTTTATAGCCTACTGAGCAGACCAAAACCTAAGCCAATAAAGGCCTCAAGGTTAAGAAATCAAAATCTAAGGACAACTAATCATCAACAGTCAACTAGGCTTTCCCAAACAATGCAACATCTTAAGCTACAGCCAATCAAATCATTTCCTTGCTTTGCTTCTGCCTCTTCTCTCTAAAAGCCTTTTCCCTGGTTCCTGTTGGTGGAGTGCTTCTAACCACTTCTGGTTTGGTGCTGCTTGATTTGAACCTACTTTTGCTCAAACTCTTCAAACTGTTAACATGCCTCAGTTTATCTTATAACAATATCAACACATAACAGCTCATGAAATACTAGCAGTTTCGCATTTTGCTAGAGATGAAGGTTGGGACGGGAAACAGTTAAAACATACAGTGACATTATATTGAGAATAGTGCATGACATTGTGTAGTATAATAAATTATTCTCTTGTGAATGGAAAGCTATTGAAGAGGTTTTTGAGGGAAACTATTATTACATTTGTGTTCTTAGTATATCATATCATCTTTTAAAAAAAATTTTATTGGAGTATAGTTGATTTACAATGTTGTGTTAGTTTCAGGTATACAGCACAGTGCATCAGTTATACATATAAATACATCCACTCTTTTTTAGATTCCATCCCATATAAGCCTTTACAGAGTATAGAGTAGAGTTCCCTGTGCTATACAATAGGTCCTTATTAGTTATCTATTTTATATATAGTAGTGTGTATATTCCAATTCAAAAAGATACATGCACCCCAATGTTCATTGCAGCACTATTTACTGTAGCCAGGACATAGAACAACCTAAGTGTCCATCAACGAAGAATGGATAAGGAAGGTGTGGTACATATATACAATGGAATATTACTCAGTCATAAAAAAGAATGAAATAATGCTACTTACAGCAACATGGATGGACCTAGAGATTGTCAAAAATATTTGTAGTACATATATCTTAAAAAGGACTTATATTGAGAAAATATGAATAATTCATAATGCAATAATTAGAAGTCAAATAACTCAATAAAAATGGGCATATGTTAAACAAACACTTCATAAGATAAAATATATGAATGGTCAAGAAGCCCTTAAAAAATGTTTAATGTCATTAGTCACTAGGAAAATAAAATTAAAATTACAGTGAGGTTCCAAACTTGCTAAAACAGCTAAAATTGAAGAGATTTGACATTTAGCAAAAAGACTGACAACACCAAGAATGGGCAAGATTGTGAAAGTACTGGAATTCTGATAACTTCCTGTGGAAAGAAAAATGGCACAACCACCTTAGATAACTTTCTGAGATTTTCCAAATCCAGCATGCCCCTACTATACTACTCAGAAATTCTATTCATTGGTATTCATAATAACTTTATTCCCAATCCCAAATATTTAAAAACCCCAAGTGCCCATGAACAGGTGAATTGATAAATAAAATGTGATATATCCATCCATATGGAAAAGTATATAGAAACCAAAAGGAAAGTGCTACTAAATTACTCAACATTATGAATGAATTTAAAAATCATTTTGCTAACAAAGAAACCAGACAGGAGTAATTCCAGTAATATAAAATTCAAGACCATTAAAATTAATATATAGTGATAGGAATTGATGTTCACCTGGGGAAAGGGTTGGAAGAAACTGTAGTCTGCAAAGCTAAACGAAGAATGTACGAGGAATGATGAAAATGCTCTGTATCTTAATTTTACACTTTAACGGGTAGAGTTTATTTTGTATAAGTTAGACAAAACAATATTTTCACTAAAAAATTTGAAAGAAAAGGAAATAAAGGTATAAGTGTACAACTTAAGTCAGCCAATAAAAATATTTTAAAATAATAATAAAGCTTTCAAAAGTGGACTTAGGGAAAGAGGAAATAGGGTATAGAGTGAGTGAACAAATTTTCATCTTTCATTAAAAAAATGAAAATTAAAAAAAATGAAATTAACAGATATAAAATAAGTAACTTTTTTTAAAGTTATGGAAGAAAATACTCAGGGATTTAAAGACAGAAATATATGTTACTCTGAAGAGCAAGATTGGAGTGAATTTTTAATGGTGCAGTTAATAATACTTATATTATTGCTTGTTTGTTTTTAATAGACTCTTCATTACCATTTAACTTTTTTCTCCACGCTAGTCTATTGTATGATTTTTAAAAGGCATTTCTGATTTATGCTTCCAGACCTAGTGCAAATCTTTTCTTGCTTTCTTTCTTAAGAGTAAGCTCTGGACATTTGCCCACACCCCTTGTGTCTTGTTTTTATTAAGGACTTATTAATTCTGGCTGTTCATAGAACTGAACAACAACCCCCAAATAACCTTCACCATTTTTCCCAAGAGGGCTTATAGGCTATTTTTATGCAAATACAATTCCATGTAACCTTCTTTATGTAACCTTGTGTTTACTCATAAGAACCTTATCCCTTTCCTCTCCCAAGTTATAAAATTAGAGTCACAGTCAATATAGTAAACCATGGAAATTCCCAGGTGCCAGACCAAAAAAATAAAACAAAACAAGGTGTTACAGGTCTAAGGCAAAAACAAAGTTTTCGTCTATACAGGTAAAATTACAGTTAGATCATAAGAATTTGATTTAACTCATCATATGACCATAGGATGTTAGAATTGGAAACATGTTGGGCCCAACCTGATGAAACTGTGTCTCCAAAGTCCTAAATATACTTTGATTTTTAGTTATTAAACAGATATTAGAAATCTGCTTTTAGGTCTCAATGTATATTCTTTTCTGAATTTCACAGTAAGACCCAAGTTTCAAATGTTCAGAAAAGGATAGGTTTAAGTCTTCTTTTGAGCTTCAGAAATAATTATTTTTATGTACGTTTTTTGACACATGTGAACCCTTGAGATTGTTCCAAAATCCTTAATAATATTGTCACACATGCCAAAATGCAAGTAGTCATTCTGTCTGGAACTAAAAGTATGGGGAAGAAAAATCTAAGAGTGTTAGGCTACAGAAAAAATTTTTAAACTCAAAAAACATTGTTTTTAACACAAAATTTTAAATAATTTATCCATTGAAAAGAAACTATTTCTGGACTCATTCTTATATTCTATAGAAACAAAATAGATCAATTGGTCAGACTGTAAATCCACATTAGAAAGAATAACTCCTATGTATAGGTGGTAATGTATATGTATAAATTCCAACTGAATGATTAGTTATGTCTAAGAATTAACAGAGACATTTAGTGTTCAAATCTGATTATTGATATACTTTAAAATGATGCTAATAAAACCTCAGAGGAAGATTCCTATATCTTTGTTCTGAATACATAGTGGTTCCTGAGAGGAGTATCATCAACTAGTATTTAGATTTACTTCTCAGAAACATGCCAGGTTTTGGTAATTTCATCTCTCTTTAATTAAAAATTGCATTTAATTATTCTTGTTTTAAATCTTTGACCCCAAATATTAGCCAAGTGCCTGACACAAATGTCTAATGTCACAATAAGAGCCTAATGAATTATTGAATGAATAAAGGGAATTAAACACCTTTAATACTTTAATTGGAAGTTCCTCATGTCTAAATTATTCTCTAAAATAATTTAAGCACCATCAGTAGTTATATTAGCTTTCACAGAACTTAGAACAACATAAAAAGAACTTAAAAAAAAATCCTACTTGCTTGAAAATATCAATGGAGCATAAGTTTCCATTGTCAAAATCCAAGGATGCTGAGTCAACATTTTAACCTACACAAATTACATTTTCACCCTCTCTGTGAGATAAATACAGTAATTTTATTGATAATGTTGGGAAGAGGGAAAAGTCCCCTCTACCTTCTTAAGTTCTTCTGGCTAGTGTAATGATTAAACTGACACAATATAGATTAACAGGAGAAAAATCAAATTTAATTTCATATGTACGGAGGTCTCATGGACGTGGGACATAAAGAAATGACTAAAGCAGGCAGCCTTTTTTTTTTTTAATTTTTTGCGGTACGCGAGCCTCTCACTGTTGTGGCCTCTCCCGTTGCGGAGCACAGGGTCCGGACGCGCAGGTTCAGTGGCCATGGCTCACGGGCCTAGCCACTCCACGGCATGTGGGATCTTCCCAGACTGGGGCACGAACCCGCGTCCCCTGCATCGGCAGGTGGATTCTCAACCACTGCGCCACCAGGGAAGCCCAAGCAGGCAGCTTTTATACTTTTTAAACAAAGAAACAATAAATTTGTGAGAAATAGAGAAAACAAAATTTGGGTGCTTTATTAATTAAGCATCTAAACAGAATTTGGTCTTGGAGTAGTAAATTAGTAAAGAAGTAGCAAGATTTGCTTTTACAGCCTTATGGGCCCTGAATTCCCTATCTCTTGTAATAAGAATGTCTCTCTGCCCCCTGATGCTGGGAAGTTACCTTTCACATGGGAGATTTATTTTCTGCTTTCAGAGGGTCAGAGTGTTCTTGCACTGACTGTTTCTTAAGTAACTTGAACTCAAAATAATCAATATACCATTGTGACATATTTTGGAGTGACCCTCACTGAGCCCCAACAATAACAAAAAATGCTGTTATGCAGTTATACTCTATAATTTGTTTACGTTCCCTAATATTCAGATAATTTTAATGCAAGTAGATGACCATTTTACTTTGCATTTGCAATGATAGGCTTTTTCTAAATACCCACTGAAAGAGATTTAATTTAGTGGGGGTTAGGAAAGGGGAAATTGTTAAATCTTTAGTTTATGAATTGCTAATCCCTTCTATGGAAGAATCAGCACAATTTTTATCAGAAGTTTTTAAAGAATTAAATCATAAGGGGCAAGGTTTTCATTATCTCCTTTTCAATATTCAAAATGAAGAAATGATTTATAAATTTTATTGCAGAAACTTTAACTACATTTTAAAAAATCTTTCTGAAAGGTGAATCAGTTGACTGATAAGAACTTGAGCTTTTTCATAAGGAATATACTTTAAATTAGGGCTTAGATTTATCTACAGTATAGCTTTTATATAGAAATGCAAATTTGTAGATTACTTAAATCTTGTTGAATTAATATGGGTGTAAGATTATTTTTCTCTCTGGGTATATTTAAGTATGTCAATTTCATGTAAATGTCCATTTTGTTTTATTTTCAATAGTAAAATGGAGAAATATAGCATTTTACAAATTAACAAATCTCCAAAATAATCACTATTGGAAAGAAATCTGGCATAATATTAATAAAGTAATATATCTACATACTAGGTAAAATGACATTGGCTGTGGTTAAATGTCACCTTTATTTTTGTAGGCAACAGAGTCTAAAAAAAGGAGGTAGAGATGTTCACAAATTCATCTGCTGAATATACAAATATAATTGAGAAAAACATATTCAGGTACATTCTACGAAAACCTTCTGAGTTTTAGTCATACTTGGATAATGTAAAATTTGCGACAGAGTTTAATGATGTAAGATTGTGATTTAATCTGAAAACATGTAATGAGAGACTTGAATAGGATGCTCATTGATTTATGTCTAAAGATTCATAACCAAATACATAGCTCTGCAAGTCTGCCATGTGTATGCTGAATGCTTAATTAATTCTGTCCCTGGGTGTCTTGCCTAAAGGCATGTACAGTTTTTTCAGTTCCTCTTTCAGCTCCATGAGATACACAATTTTTTTCTAATAAATTACTCCTTTTGTTTAAGTTACCTTAAATTTTAAGTTTGTTTATGATTGCTACCATTTATGGATATCAAATCAGTAGCAAGAGTAGGTTATGAGCAACATAACTTTGGAAAAGCAGAGTATTTGGAATTGGTTATTGGGTTGAGATGAACCAAAAGACTGAAATTTTGGTTCATATACTATTCCTTCCCTTGTTCACCTGCAGCCATATACTAAATATTAAGGTCCTGATGTCAGTTTTTGTATTAGAATCCTTAAGTTGCTATTATTAGAGATAAGTTATCTTATTTTAAATCATAGCTAATTGGAATGAAACGGTAAAATTCATTAAGGAGGCTGGGAGTAGACCAACTAGACTGGAGAAGGGTCAGGAACTACTATGCTGTCTTCACCAAGTAATCATTCTTTTTGATATGCACCTCTTGGCTTGATATTAGGAATTTTGGGAGACTGTTTGAAAATAAGGTGTAGGAGAGAACAAAGTTTTCCTTGACCTTCTTGGGGTCCCTGATTTGGTCTGAAAGTTAAACTGACAAAGACAGATTAACAGGAGAAAAGCATACAAATTTTATTGAATTTTTACATGTACATAGGAGCCTTCACAAGAGAATGAAGACCAGAACAAGTGACCAGAGGAGGACTCTTTACCTTTTAGACAAAGAAACAATAAATTTGTGAAGAATTGACAGGACAATAGGTTTGTGCTAGAAGTAGTAAATGGTGAAGTAACTAAGAAGATAAGGGTTAGTGTAACAAAAGTTTGTTTGTACAGATTTCTTGGCCCTCAATTCCCTGTCTCTGCCTCTTGGTACAGGGAGCATACTTTTTATGACCTGTAGCAAAGAAGAATAGTTGAGGTAGGGATTGGGTATCAGAGCAACCTTCTTACTTCTGCTGCTTTTCAAAATTCCTTCAGCTAATTATGGCATATTTAATATGCCATATTTGGGGACTGTGATCCCTGAACCCCATCAAGGACACCAAAAAATGCCCATCATAAACTGTGTACTGTCAGATGAACTCTACACAACAATAAATGGGTTATACCCAAATAGCCCTAAAAGCAGAAATGTGAATCAGAATGCTGCTCACTCTAAATATGAGCCATTATATTCATATTGCCACTCATTTCACAGCCCAAAATTATGGTCTCATAAAACGTTTCCTATGACTGCATGATTGAGTGATAGTCTTCCAGTGTGTCTCTGCCTCTTGGTACAGGGAGCATACTTTTTATGACCTGTAGCAAAGAAGAATAGTTGAGGTAGGGATTGGGTATCAGAGCAACCTTCTTACTTATGCTGCTTTTCAAAATTCCTTCAGCTAATTATGGCATATTTAATATGCCATATTTGGGGACTGTGATCCCTGAACCCCATCAAGGACACCAAAAAATGCCCATCATAAACTGTGTACTGTCAGATGAACTCTACACAACAATAAATGGGTTATACCCAAATAGCCCTAAAAGCAGAAATGTGAATCAGAAAGCTGCTCACTCTAAATATGAGCTATTATATTCATATTGCCACTCATTTCACAGCCCAAAACTATGGTCTCATAAAACGTTTCCTATGACTGCATGATTGAGTGATAGTCTTCCAGTGGAATTAAATATGTTTTTATTCATTTTCTACTTTTCCTTAAAGTCACCTTTAAGGTGACTTTTTCAATTAGATGGTAAGAATCTTGGAAGGAGAAAGATTAGAGGATTAGTGACAAAGAGATTTGGGAATGGGAAACTGGACCTCTTAGAAAAGGTCTGGAGCTTGAAAATGTCTGTGTTTGTTGTGATTACTCAACAAATTATTTTCACTCCTCCCCCATACTCATTAAAAAAGAAGCTCCTAATAATCAGGTGCCCAGGCAAACCCTCTCTACATATGGTCATCCTCTTCACTCAAACAGATGACCAACTAATTGTTTAATGGTCATTTCACAAAGCAACAATGCAAAGAAGACAATGTATAGACTAAAAAACATACCAACCTAGTTACTCTAATTGCCAAGCTTTTGATTTTCTAGGAGTAGAGACCAATTTTAAGTCCCTTATATATCAAAAATGTTCAGAAAATCTGGTTTGGGATTGATTAATTGAAGGAGGCAGAAATTTGCCATCACTGGAACAGTCCCTTTGCGTCTCTTAGATTACTCTGAATTTGAATTTGTTTGTGTACTGAGGTGAATATTGTACTCCCCCCAAAACATGTCTACCCAGGACTCCAGAATGTGACCTTATTTAAGAGGTCCTATATAAAAGCCATAGAGGCATCTTTTGTTACAATGCTTAGTTTAGTTCCCAGTTCCTGAATAACTCCAGAGCAATATAGGTGAAAGGAGTGTCTTTTGTTATTCACATAACAAGTCCCTTTCCACAAACACCAAGTTTATGTTAATGTCTAACCCTAACCTAACCCTAACCCTAACCCTAACCCTTTTTTGGATGGCGGTAATGGATGGGGGCTGGATGCCAGGTGAACCAAGCTGGTGATTAGAGGGTTGGAACTTTCAGCCCAACCCCTGGAGTTGGGGAGAGGGTCTGGAGGTTGACTTAATCACTAAGGAACATTGATTTAATCAACCATACTTAAGGTAATGAATGAAGCCTCCCTAAAAATCCGTTAAGGGTAGGGTTCAAGGAGATTCTGGGTTGGTAAACAAGTGCAGGTGCTGGAGAATGGGGCACCCAGTGAGGGCATGAAAGCTCTGCACCTCTTCCCACATACCTTGCCCTATCCATCTCTTCTCTCTGGCAATTTCTGAGTTATATCCTTTTATAATAAATCAGTAATCAAGTAAGTAAACTGTTTTCCTGAATTCTGTGAGCTACTCTAGCAAATTAATCAAACCCGAGGAGGGGGTTGTAGGAACCTCTGGATTTATAGCCAATCAGTCAGAAGCACAGGTGACAACCTGGACTTGCACTTGGCATCTGAAATATGTGGGATGAGGCAGTCTGTGAGACTGAGCCCTTAACTGAGGTATGTGATCTCCAGATAGTGTCAGAATTCAGTTCATTGTAAGACATCCAGCTGGTGTTTGGAGAATCTGAGAATTGCTTGGTTTGGGACCCTCTCCCCACAAACCCATACACATTAGGTGGCCAGTAGCGCTGTGAGTGTAGTGTAAGTGTAGAGGACACATGCAGAGGAGTGTCTTTCCTTTACAGAAACACAGACACAGACAGAGAACACCATGCGAAGAGGAAGGCAGAGACTGAGTTATGCATCTACAGCCAAGGAATGCCAAGGACTGCTGGCAACAACCAGAGCTAAGAAAAAGGCATGAAACAGATTCTTCCCTAGAAACTAGAGAGAGAGGATGGCCCTGCCCAATACCTTGATTTCAGACTCCTAGCCTCAAGAACTGGGAGAGAAAAAATTTCTGTGTTTTAAGTGACCTAGTTTGTGGGACTTTGTTATGGCAGCTCAAAGAAACGTATGCAGATTCCTTCACATGCAAATCTCTGCTACCATTCCCATGTATGGATCAACCAAATCATAACAAAAGTTTCTCTGAGTGAAACATTCACTTCATAGAGAAAGAAGCACAACAATTGTTTGGTTCTCAGAGGATGTGTTGTAGTTGCTGGGGTGTCTCTTTCTGGGGAAGGACTGAATGCATTTTCAGTTGTGGTAGGTGAGTATGATAAGGTTCAAGAAACTTGGGGCATATTCTCTTTTATGAAAATTGTAGAAATAAGCATTAAAGACGGGTGTTCAATGTTTATTGCACAATACTGTGTATAAAATGAGAAGAGAATTGGTTTAGTTGCTTTCCAGAGATCATTTGATGATTTAAGATTTTAAATTATATTCCCTTTTCTGACAAGAGTTAGATCCCCATGTTCTCAACAGTATTCCATTGGAATTGCAATGTTTTGATGTAGGATGAAGACTTAGCAGGACAAATGAGTCATAAAACAGATGACAAAGAAACACGTAAAACTACAAGAAAGTAAGTTTTAGAAAAATAAAACCTAACCTCAGGGAAGTTGCTGGAACAAATAGTAGTCAAAGCAGAATAGAGGCTGTATTTTACACAACACAATATAGATGTGTAATAAATATGAATATGTTTTCATTATTACTTTCCTCTTGCTATCATTAATGTTATTAATTTATGAATCACTGCAGTCTTAGAAAATAGATGGTAATTGCAATGCTTAATTAAACTAGGCAAAGTGCTACCAGAATAAATGAATAAGTAAAACTTCCAAGTTCATTTGATAAAAACCTCAGCAGTTTTATGCTAGTAAAATCCATAGTGGTAGGTTCTTTTTTTAATAGATAAATTTTCTGATGTTTTCCTACATTAACTATGGTACTAGTCTCATATTACATATAACCATAACCTAAACAGCCATAACAACATATTTGGCACATTGTTATATATTTGTCCTAGATTCTACAGAAATTAAAGCACATCAAAGACTCTTTGATGAAAATATTTTTAAAGAAAAAAAATTGTACTTTAAACTGTATTCAAGGTTTTCTCCATTTTATTAGTAAACTATGTTTTTTTAGAAAACACATTTCAAAGAAAACTAGATTACAGGTTTATTTATAATTTAAGATCACATCCCCCAAAGATACAATTATATTGTAGCAAATTACTTATTATAAAAATACTTCATATCTAATGAGTATTTCCTATGTTCAGGGCACCATTTAAAACTCTGTTCATATATATGTGAGCTCACTTATGCCCACAGTTCAATGAAAGAATTATTGATATTATCCTCATTTTGCCAGAGGAAACTGTGGCAGAGAGAGGTTAAAATAACCTCTCCAAAGTCATAGGAAATTGAAATAACATTCCTTAATTGTAACTGGTAGAAACTGTGCAGAAATAAGATTTTCCCCAAAACTTATGATCTAATATGGCATTTTTCCAAGTATATTCTATTTTCCCATTAGAAAATACTAGTAAATGTAAGAGAAAGGACTCCATGAGCACAAAACATCAAGTGATGTTGGTTTAAACAAAGATAGTCATGTTTGTGTGTGTATGTGTGTTGTTTCTGTGTAGGAGTATGTGTATACATATCTATACTTCTGTATTTTTCCTTCTAGTTTTGTTAAAATATTGACACACAGCACTGTACAAGTTTAAGACATACAGCATAATTTGACATACATACATCATGAAATTATTATCAATAATTTTAGTGAACATCCATCATCTCATATAGAGACAAAATAAAAGAAAAAAATATTTTTTCCTTGTGATGAGAACTCATAGGATTTACTCTCTTAACAACTTTCATATAGAACATCCAGCAACATTAATTATATTAATCATGTTGTACATTACATGCCTAGTGCTGATTTAACTTATAACTGGAAGTTTGTACCTTTTGACTACCTTTGTCACTATACAAAGGTATTAGGTTATTTTTGACTACTTTCCACATGCCTTACATGCTTCACATTTCATCCCCATGACTCATTTATTCTGTAACTGGAAGTTTGTAGCTCTTAATCTCCCTCATCTATTTCTTTCCTCCCCCCACCTGCCTCCAGTCTGACAACCACCAGTTTGTTTTCTGTATCTATGGCTCTATTTCTGTTTTCTTATATTTGTTCATTTATTTTGCTTTTTAAATTCCATATATAAGTGAAATCATACAGTATTTGTCTTTCTCTGTCTGACTTCACTTAGCATAATACGCTCTGGGTCCATCCATGTTTTTGCAAATGGCAAGATTTCATTTTTTTATTGGCTGAGTAATATTCCATTGTGCAAGTGCATGTGTAGGAGTAATATTCCATGTGTAAACATACACAATGGTATTATATATATATATATATATATATATATATCTCACATTTTTTAATCCATTTATCTATGGATGGGCACTTAGGTTGCTTCCATGTCTTAACTATTGTAAATAATGCTGCAATGAACATAGGGATGTTTAAATCTTTTCGAATTAGTGTTTTTGTTTTCTTTGGAAAAATATCCAGAGTGGAATTGCTGAATTGAATGTTAGTTCTATTTTTAATTTTGTGAAGAAACTCTATACTGTTTTCCATAGTGGCTGCATGAATTTACATTCCCACCAACAGTGCACAAGTGTTCCCTTTTCTCCACATCCTTGTTAACACTTGTTATTTGCTGTCTTTTTAATAATAGCCATTTTGACAGGTGTGAGGTAATATCTCACTGTGGTTTTGATTTGTATTTCCCTGATGATCAGTGGTGTTGAGCATCTTTTCATGTTTGTTGGCCATCTGTATGTCTTCTTTGAAAAATGTCTATTCGGGTCCTCTGCCCATTTTTTAATCAGGTTGTTTGGTTTTTGTGATGTTGAATTGTATAAGTTCTTTGTGTATTTTGGATATTAGCCCCTTGTCAGATATATTGTTTGCAAATATCTTCTCCCACATCGTTTTGTTGATAATTTCCTGTGCTGTGTAAAAGATTTTAGTGTGATGTAGTCCCATCTGTTTATTTTTGTTCTTGTGTCCATTACCTGAGGAGACATATCCAAAACAATGTTAAGACCAACGTTGATGAGTGCACATTTATATTTATATATAGATTATAGTATATATGTGTTATATATATATATAATCTATATTTATATAGCCATATATACATTATATGTATATATATAGTGTGTGTGTATTTATGAAGACTTTAGTCCTTAATATGCAATGTATATTTGGATTGTTCAAAATGAGGATATAGACAGTTATTTAGTCAAAATATTGAATTCACACTACATTCTAGTATTGGGCTAGGAGTCAAAGATGCAGAAAATGGCAGAGACATGCACAGCATTGACTGGTGGAGAAGTCATGTGTAATGAGAACCATAATGAAATGTTTAATTTAAACCTATAAAAAGCACTGTCAGGGAAGTCTTGGAGGAAATGACATTTAAGGTTTCTAGAGTAAAATTAGGAGATGAATAAGCTACTTAGCTCAAGAGAAGGGAAGATATTTCAGGCAGAAATATATCATGTGCAAAAATGCTGAGGCAATAGAGAGAATGGTAGGGTCAGCTAGATTAGGAAGACTGAAAAGATGATGCTAGAAGGTGAGCCTAGCAAACTTGACAGGTTCAGAGACTTAGTGAGATCTGATAAGAATTTTGGATTTTATCTTAAGTGTAATCAACGAATACAGAGTTTTTAAAAAATATGTGCCAATATTAATTATCCATTATAAAAAGATAAAGAGTAGTTGCCACTTATTTCATGGTCTGCTTTAATAGTACAGGTAATATTCAGTCTATCTTCAAAGTATAATTTGAATCTATATGCTTTTCTCTGTCTATTGCTACCACCCTGGTCTCCCTTTCTCAACTTGATTATATCAATTACCTGCTAACTGCTCTGCTATCAGCTCCCCCACCCCCAATTCCTAGTCTTAATTATGAACCCAAGGATCATTTCAACACATAAATCAGATTATATCCCTCCCTGCCTAAATACCCACTGCTAATAAAGTACCAATGCCTCACAATGGCCTTCAAGACCCTTAGTGCTTTTGTCTCTATCTAATGCTCTGATCTTGTTTACTCTTATTCTAGAGACTTTGTACTTACTACTCCCTCTGTTTTCTCTTTAGGTACTCTGTTGTATAGACATTACAAGGGCATCCAGGAAAAGGGAAAAGCAGATCAGAATTTGTTTTCCATCAAATAATATAAGATTTGTAAAATTGTTGCTTTGTCTAGTTATATTATCTCTTAGATTTCTAGAACTCTGCCAAGAAGTACCTAGAAAACTCATAATTCCAAAGATTTCAGACAATATGAATTGAAAATACAAAGGCTAACACCTGATTTTCTCAGAGGATAAAACAAAGTTTGGAGTTGGAGAATACATAAAATTTATAATTATCTCAAATTTCTATTTTTCTTTTTTATATGTAGATGTATGTATGGGAGAAACCTGGCTGTTTCTTTTTAAGTGAGAATTAAGAACCTTAATTCCCTAGTGCATGAGATATTAATACTGAGACATACTTTCCACTGCCCTTGTTAATTATGATGCTTTACTCTTAGGACTTTAAAAAATGCTTCTGTAAAACAATAGATGGATTGCTAATGTCCTTGAATGTGTCTCTCTACAGTGGATGCTGTGATCCAGATGGGGTTCCTGAGTTGATTACTCAGTCTAAGTAAGTAACATATTCTGTAAATAGCAAACTAACACCATCTGCACAGGCTGTTTTTTGACTGTTCATAAGCTACAGGAAATCAACTCTGCCCTAATTTCCTACATGATTCAATAGGGTGGAATCCATGGGAAGACAAGCTAATGTGACCTTTAACTACATTCCTAAGATATTAAGCTTCAGATGAAAAATTTTGGGAAGAAGTAGACTGCCCTTTAATGTTTGGAATATGCACCTTTGCTGGTATTTGTAAATAAAGCTTAGCAATTTTGGAATTGTTAGTCTTCGCAACAGGAATCACCTCAAATTCACAGCATATATTTATGTAAATCTTGTAAAGCGTAAATCTTATAAAGCTTATAATTGTAAAGACTATTCAAAAGTAATTACAACCTAGTCATCTACATTGGTGTTCAAATTTAATATGCTTATAGTCTGACTCTTTACAAGATTATTTCTAATTACTCTTTATCTTTTCTTAGTTGCCATATTCTTCTTAATAATATTCTTAGGAGCTCTCACATTATAAGATCTCACCATTACATTCTAAATCTGTATATTTGATACACACATACATTCGTTTGCAAGGACGACTTAATAGCCATGTAAAAATGTCTAAACTGGAGGATGGATTTTCTAAGGAAATATTGGTAATATTGATGGATCAATGTCTATGTCAATAATGTTGTTGCTCTTCACTGGGAAAAAAACAAAGAAACCAAAAAATTTCCCAACTCACTCAAATGGAAAATGGTAGCTGCAGACCTCTCAGAGACAGATGGAACTTGAAAGTAGGAAACACCAGAATGTCACTTATATTTCCAGGTAAACATATCTGAATAACAGAATACAAAAGAGGCTGCAGGTCTTAGAGGAAAAACTGGGCCATTCTTCTACCTAGATAGACAGATAATAACACATTTGTACCAATTCTAAAGTGAATACATGACAACAACCACATATTTTCCCCTTATTGAAAAATATATGTATTACTTTGACTCCAGCAAGTCGTTTAATCCAGCAAAAAAATTTAAACAATTTCACCAAAATGCCATCATTGCACTTGAAAGCCAATTGCCCTTTCTAGTGATGGCAAAAAATACAAACCTGAGAAAGTCTAATTAAGGAATATAAATATTAGTGAATATTGTAAGAGAGAGTTGAATTTCTCTTAATTCGTTTATACAAAAACATTTTGAAAAGTCTATGTCAACATGGGGAGGTCAGAGATGAAAGATTGTCTCTAGACTATAATAAAACATTCTGCCTAAATTTTATTCATAAGAGTGGTTACTTAGCAGCCATATTTAAATTTTGACTCTTCTCCCTGACTTCTGCTGTTCGGAGCAGTGAGGGGTTCTCAATCCAAGCTGGGATCACCAAATTCTTTCCCCAGCAAATTTGGGAAGGAAGTTCAGAGGCATTCTCTATGTAGCTGGAACTATAATGTGTAAAATTCTTGAGCTACAGGGTGGCCATTTTGTATTTTGCCAAGAGGATAGAATCATGGACAGCTGGTCTACTAAGAGGGAGAATACTGAAGTAGACTGAGACAAAGAAACGAAGATAATGGAGAGAAATTTTCTGTTAGCCTCTATTAGAGTTTCAAGTTACCCCTTTTTCCTGGTAACTTGCTATTCTCCAGCCCCTGGGTTTCACTGAACATTTTAAGTCCTTATATTAGAATCCCCCTTTACCCTTAATCCAGCTTGTATTGTTTTCTGTCAATTGCAATTTAAGGACTCTTAACTGCTACAAGGATTTTTAGTCTAGTGTAAATATAGAAAACTAAACCCATAATTATAATACAGATGCTAAGTGGTAAAGAAAGCACCTAAAAAGCATTATACTCCAAACTAAGCTAGAAGGGATGAGACATGCTATATTATGATGAGAGGACAGGAGAGAAGGTGGAGGTAAAGATAGAAAAAAATGTTCCTGAAGTCAACGTTGTCATGGATTTGACACTTGACCCATATGCTAAGAAATACAGCACCAAAACAAGCTGGGCACTAGAAAATATAGGCAGGGCCTGAGAGTGCATATTGTTGATATATTCTCTCTGAGTCTTTATAATATATGTCCAGATAAAACCTTCCCGGTAACAATTACCCTGAATCAGAGGGGCATGTTTTGGCAAGGGTAAAATGAAGGGCAGCATAGAGAAACACACACACACACACACACACACATATACACTCATTCTTGTTTGCCAGGTCATAAAACCAATTTCCAGAATGGTGGCTGTTAACTCAGTATCCCTATTTCTTTGAGATCTACAGATATATAAAACAGTTAGGTCAGCATAGGTGTTATCAAGGGAAAATAAAATGCCTACCAACTTCATTAAGATAAACTGTGTCATCGATACAAAAAAAGTTAAATATCTTGTTAAAAATATTATCAGCTAATCTCTGTAAGGAATGTGATTTCTGTCACAATTCTATACTTAGGAATTTACCTACTTCTGTTGGCTGTGGATTTCCTTTGCCTTTAGGCTTTCTAATTAGTTGGCCATTGTGATCAAATGTCTCACTGCAATTTCCCTCCAGAACCTTTAAGAAGGATTCAAGATAGCTGCCATCAGGGTTGTTATTATTCAAAGGTACCTATTTTAAATGTCTGGATATAACATGATCAAAATCTACTACTACTTCTCATTTTTATTCATAAAAATGTAATGCCTCAAGAACATCAAAAGCTAAGTGAGTTGGTTTTTATCATTGTATCAAATTTCGCCAGGTTTATGTCCTTTCTGATATGAATATACTGTTTGAAGGCCAGAAGTTTCATTCTCAAAAGAAATGTGGATAGTAAAACAAGCAAACCAACAAACAAATAGAAAAACACCACAAAGAAAAAGAAAAAGAAAACAAGGAAAGAATAAGCCTACTAAAATGAATTGAGGGAGTCTACGTCTTCCCCATGATCAATGGAGGAACCAAGTTCTTTGACCTCGGAGTCTCAAAATATTGAAAGCATCCCAGCTCTCCTATGCCCTCTCAACCTTCATGTAAAGTTAGCCTGATGTGGAGAAATATATGTAGATTCTTTATTTTCAATATTACCATATCATATATCATAACATTTTAAATCTAAAAATTTCTTCAAAATTATTTTTTAGTCTCCTGATTTTACCAAAAATATAATGGAAGGCTAGAGAGGTTAAGAGACTCGCAATAATCTATATGTTTTCTGGTCAGACAGAAGTGACAACTATGTCATCTCTGGACTTCTATAATAACCTCCCTCAAAATCTGCATTCTTCAATGATCTCTATCTCCACTAAAAACTATGGCTATAGAGTTATTAGAAGAAATTAAAGTTAATGTTTTACTCTCTGTAGAACTTTTTACAGTATATGTCCTTTATCACATGCTACCCAGAAGTACCATTACCCTATCTTACATTTGCTTTGATATTGCTTCTTCAGGGGTCTGCAGTATTCACCATGACTTCCAAAATAAAGGTGAACCACTTTTTAAAGGCTGGAGTTAGATTGCTCTGTAGATAACCACTCATCTCACTCATCTGCATCTGCCTTCAGTAGTGTCTCTAATCATTGACCACCCCTCCAAAACGTACTTCACCTCTAAACATAACAGCATTCTTCTAAACCAATTAACTGAATATTTCCTTCAAATCTCTTCCTCTTAGGCCCTGCTGAAATGTCTCTCTTCTGTTCTTCCCAATTTATATTTGATTTATTTATTCTGGAAAACCAGCTCATAAAAATCCTTTCTGGGCACTGTTGTTTTTTAGCCCTTTTCTCTGGTCAGCACGTTATACTTTTTAACAGTGCTGTTCACATCGTTGAATCATAGACAGCCCTTGACTTAGATTTTTTTTCCCAGCAATGGCAGTGGATTATACTTCTCTAGCCATATATGATTGAAACTACTGGTCAAACTGCATCCCTTTGAAACATATTTTTTCCATGCCAAGAAAAGGGCCAGTAGAATAATAGACATCATGATTTTAATATTATTAGCACCAATAACCAAACTCTAGCCAACTAAAGAGTATGTTGATGCATTGCAGTTTTCTTATGTTTATATTTGTTGTTTTTGTTGCTGTTTGGTTATGTTTGTTTGCTCATGTACAGTGTATGTGTGTCTGTATTTGTGTGTTTCAGTTGTAGATATGTGGCACACCTAAGAAGAAATGTGTGCTTTTCCATCACCTAGATTCTAGATTATCAGGTACCCATGACAGACATTGCTTCCTTACCCGCCTCTAGCTCCTTTGACAATATCAGACCTGGCAGTTGTTCTTGCCATGTAATGAGTTAAAAAGCAATGAAGAACACCAATCCCACTGCCACCCACACCATCACAAACAAATGTGTGTTTGTGTGCATGAGCCTATGTATATTTGTAACCTTCTCATCAGCCTACAACTAGATCTAAATACTCTGCCAGTAGGATTAAAACCTCCAAAAAAGCAGACTTCATAGTCTTGCCTTGGGATAACACATAGATGTGGATATAATCCTCCTAGGGATCTGTAATGCTGCAGGTCTACTTTGGTTTTTTTAATTCTCTCCTTTAATATAAACTTAGTTTTTTCAAAGTTACTTCCTGCTGTCACAAAGAGAACTTAGACTGCAAAACGTCCTTCAGCTTCTCCTCAACATGGATCACCTTGAAACTTTTGTATTAATAAATGATCTCCTGCAATCTTCTCTTGGAAAAATGTTGAGATTTTATATATTTCAGTCTCACTTTCCTTCAGTCCCATTTTCCTTCAACATTTAGATTTTATTAGCTTTTAAAAACATTAAATTAACATGCTGAATAATAAAAGAGTCAATAAGATGTTTTTTTACAAGCTTTGCATATAAATTTAAGGAAAAGACTATTGAAGAGCTGACAGATTGGAGACAGTAATAGTTAATGGACATACAGTGCAGGATAAATTACATTCTTTATGGAAATTTGTAGCAAGTAATCTTTGAAGACCATTTCCTTTTATCAGGGTAAACCATGAGAAAAAAACAAAAGAAATTTCCGTGCTATAATTATATGAAGGGTCCAAATAGGACTTTTAAAAGTAAATCTCTAGTCAAAGTGTGATGCATAAAAACACACTCTTAATCCGTGGTTTGAAAAAACCACATGTACTTCACTTGCCCTTGAATTTCTGCACCTCATTTTTAACTGTACTTATTTTACATTTTACTTACAGAGATTAATCTTCTCTTTTGCTAAGTGCATTGGAAATCATGAGCACTAACTATGTAAATGACGCTAGGAAATGTATCCCCCAAGTATGAAATAAAGCTCTAACTAGATAATGTTAATAAATATTAATATGTGAAGATAGCAAAGGAATATTGAATGATTAAGCTGCCCAAAATAAGCATAATAATACACCTAAAGTTCTTGAGGCAGCTATTCAGTATTTTAGGGCTCAACAAATATTAACAAAGCAGAGCCTGCCAAGAGAATTGTATGTCTTAAAGCTTTATGACTTGAATCGCCCTAAGGAGAAGAATGACCAGTAACTACAACTAAACAGGTGAAGAATTGATTCAATAGGTTAGAGCTGGTAATTAATTCTGATAGATTCAGTCTACTTTTTCGTCTTTCAATTATACAGTTTTTTTTCCTAAAAAAAAGAAACTCTAGTTATTTGCTAAAAAAGAAAAACATATTTTGTAGGGTTTCAGAGTCTCTGGAGAATTTACTTCCACCCTGGCCACATTACCCAGTTGGGGGGTCTTCAGATAATTGGATAAAGAATGTTGGAGCAAAGGGAATGTACTGGTGTTAAGGAGAATGTAGAAGTCTTTGTCTCCCAACGCAGAAGTGAAATCCACCAAGAAACATTCCATGGGTGCCTTACATCTTTGCAGGTTCACAGAGCAAAAGATGAAACAAGTAGCAAGTTCCCTAATTCCCTAGTGCAAGACAGCATCATAGAACCATCCTTATATTTATTTTTTATTGGTTCCAGTATTTGAAGACTATCATGCCCAAGCCATAGCACATAGATTTAATTCAAGACGGCATTCTATCCACTGCTCTGCATCCGAGTTGTTTCCAATACACTCTCATATTGCTATAAAGTAACCTGACTAACGACTAGATCAGAGGAGTTTTCTAAGGAAGAATTGTCCCAGGCCACAAATGTTTTGTTTCCATACTAAAGAAAGTGAAGAGAGTAGATGATTGTAACCTTGCTTGGATGCCAGATGGATGCTCAGGTGCCTCCTGACACTAACCCCTCCCAAACACTATCGCAGTTACATTGAGGAAAAAAATACACAATTATACTACTGTATATAGTAGGAGTATAATAACAAGCTCTGAGCATTGTTCTAAGATTATTTCTCGCCCCTGCAAGATTTGAGAGGGATGCCTGTCCACCCACCACATTAACAGTTACCCTGTGGTTTTTACTGTAAATAAGAAAACTGAGTTGGAGATATTAAAAGTCAGTGCTCTTAATCACAAAACTCCTGGTGGAGCTTAAATTGCATCCATTGCTTATGGGGATTATGTAAAACCAATAATAGGAAAATGACCTGGAAACAATTGAGTAGCCGCAGCACGATTGTTACCCTGCTTGCAAAAATCAAGAGGAACACAAAAAAGGGAAACAGGAATTATTAGAAGAAGCAGTACAAAGCAAACAGCACCAAGCAAAGAGCCTATAGATGTGATTTCAAGTAATTCAGTGAATTTCTATACAGTGCATAGCTTTCAGCCTCTATAAAAAGCCAATTATTCATCCTGCAATTACCCAGGCTTATCACCACTGCCCACACATGCTGACTGTGGCTAGAGTTCTAGATGATATTCTTTTCATTAGTGTGGCCAAAGGGAAATTTAATTAGAGATACATCCCTTGAAGGGACAAGGGAAATATATAAGGATTAGCAAATTAATCCTAACACTTAATTACATTAAAATGTTTACCATTCCATATAGAAAATATTGACACTCTAGCTAACCTCTTTATCTGTTCTCTCTCACATAATAGTGAAAACATTATTTTTGAAGAGGAAAAAAGGTAGGATTTCTTTCCTGCTAGCTTGTATACTGAACAGGAAGAAATAATCAAGTTCATTTATTCTGGACCCTATCAGTTCCTGACCACATTCCATAAATGCTGGCATTTGGAAGGAAACAAATTGATACACAGGTAACAGAAACCAAACTCTGTACTGATGGAGAGATAGGAAACTGTAGCTAAATGCATCCAGATAAGTCTAAATAGAGTAATGAAAAGAAACCCTGGTAGAATATTGAAAGAGAGATTCATAATTGCATCTCAAACCTCTATTATCCAAGCCAACAACTAAATTCCTATTCCATAAATTGTAATCCCTGCTTATCTGACTCTTTCTCAATTTCTTTTTTTCCTACCTTCTCCCTGAACTGCATATGTGCACAGGTAAGATAATGTGTGTGCTTTTTGTTGGATTTCTCAGCTGTCTAAAAATAAGTCCCAACTATATGACTTCAGAACCCCCACACAAAATTTTACATATGCGTGCTATAACTTTACTATTATTGTTTTGACATTTAAGCAACAGATGCATGTTTTCCACTTTGGAAGGCAGACATCTGTTTTTACGAATTCTCTCCAGAAGCTGGAGTTTTCTTGCAAGAGCTTATTAAATCAAAAAGGCTCTATCATCTCGCCCCCTACTTGTGCCCCTCAATCCAAAATAATTTAAGAAACAGAAAAGAGAATCTTATGAATAAGTTTACAAGCATGAAGACTACCCTGACGTTGATTAAATAAGTCTATACAACATTCAGTCCAAAGTAATCTATGCTAATGCAATTTACTAGTATGAAGGAAGAAGGAAGTTGAGCTCTGAGCTGTGATGTATGGAGAGTTGCCTAAGGAGCCAGGCAGCCCAGAACTTCAGAAAAATTGCATAATTTCCATGAAAAATAAATTCTCTCTGTTTTTATTAAGAAAAATGTAACCTAAAATGCATATAATCGTTTGTGTCTGGTTCTGGAGTATTGAATGCCATGGTTTAAAGAGGGTAAATTTTTCGTGAAATGTGCATAGGAGGAATTCTTTTTTTGTGAGTTGATTTGTTTCCGTTTTATTTTGGGAGGGGGTTCTGTTTTGTTTTTACTCTGAAAAGTAGACGCTGCCAGCTCCATCAAAGTGTAGTTTGCAAAACATGAGATTGCAAAGCCCTCAGAACATATCTAGTTCATCTGGAATATGTAAATATATTAACTCAGTATTCTCCAAGGGAAAAATGGTATGTTTTAGAGGAATTTTGGATGTAAATTCTAAACAGGTGGACAGAACACCAGGAGGGCAATATCAGGCTTTCCGCAGGGGGCTCCCACCATATAGTTGTAGAAAATGAATCACAGGGATTGGTGGTAAAGGAAATCAGATTTGCCAAGCCAAACATTTATGTATGAAAAAAGCATGAATGCTCAGTAAATTACAGGTCAAGGATTCAAAGCTTTGCATCTGCAGCCATAATCACGCAAGAGTAACCACTAACTGTCCTTCACAAGAACCATGCACAAATTTTAATTTACTTTTTCAAATCTTATGCTATAAGCCTAAGTGTTCCAATGGTGAAAAACATTTCTTCCTACATCCATACTACATATGTGCCTGGGAGAGAAGTTGGTTTTTAATTACAAACATTTGTGAGCTTCCTGCTGATGAGACCATTTGTGACATTGGCAGGAACTGAGATCAAATGAAAAGGTGATGAACTTTATCCCCTTCCCAGTTAAATAATAAAGAAGAGAGCAAAGGAGTCCCTGTGCCATATTCTAGCAAGGGACAAATTGTCCTGAGAATAAAAAAGGATGGTATTTTTGGTGGCATACTCCCAATGGGGATATAGATATTTTTTGTGGAATTTCCATTTATTGCTGGCATTCTAAAAAATGGCAGGTTTTGTTTTGTTTTTCCTAGTTGGCAATTTTCAGGAAGCTTGACACTTTTCATTTAAAAATGCATTTAATGGGCTTCCCTAGTGGCTCAGTGGTTACGAGTCCGCCTGCCGATGCAGGGGACACGGGTTCGTGCCCCGGTCCGGGAAGATCCCGCATGCCGCAGACCAGATAGGCCCGTGAGCCATGGCCGCTGAGCCTGCGCGTCCGGAGCCTGTGCTCCGCAACAGGAGAGGCCACAACAGTGAGAGGCCCGCGTACCACAAAAAAAAAAAAAGAAAAAAAAATGCATTTAAAAATGTTCAAAACCATTGGAAGTTCAATGGTTAAATGGTCTTGGCTTACAAGGCTTCTTTAAGTGTGATTAATTCATCTGTGTCTCTCGGACATAAATAAAGACAGTGTCCTCAGTGACATTTGCCCTGTCTTCTCACAGCTGTACTGATTGTCATGGATGTTTTGCTCTGCATTACAAGGAATGTAATGATAACAATGTGATTAAGATTTACTGAGCATTTACTACTTACAACACCCTGCATTAAATGTTTTACATTCATTATCTCACTTAATCCTCACTCTAACTCTGGAAGTTAGGTAGCATTATTATCCCCTTTACAAAATGGATGATGAAGCTGTAGTTTGAAGAAGTTAAGTTGTCTGAGATGACTCATTCTAATCTTGGTACAACCAGACTCAAAGTTAGTTTATTGATAAAGCTGACAATAAAGCTATATAAGACCTCTCACTGCAAAGTTTACCAAGTGTTCTCCAAATCAATCATTTTTATTTTCACTAATTGCAGTTGCAGAGTATTAGCCTTCTAAAGTTACCTCAGAAAAAATATTAAGCCCATGTTGCTTGATTTCATGTGAACTTTCTGTCAGGGAACCCAAGAAAAATATTGCTGACTTTTCCTTCTAAGAGTTCCCTTGTCCCAGGAAAATTACCAGGGTGATCACTTGGTACTCAGACTTCAGACCCTAGGTGTTTACTTCCTTTTTCTTCTTACTAAAGGCTCTTGTCTGGGCAGCTCAATGAGACAAGACCTAAGATCATGCACATGGTCTAATCTCAATGGCCCTCATCGAGCTGACAGCCTCTAGGGCATCCTGACTTCACCAAAGTTCAGACTTATAAGCCCTTCTCAACAGAACAGCACTTGATCAGATCAGCTACCAAGGCAGTGAGTGAGTTAGGCCACATATCCTATATGCTCATAGATAGGTGGGAGTTAGACCATAGTTTGTCCTGCCTTCCAGTTGAGGAGGGTCATGTATAACCTCTCTGTGGACCTCCTTAGAAGACCTCCATCAATAGAGTTGATGAAAGACGGCAAAAAATGATCTCACCACTGGGATAAAAGAGACGTTTGGGCTCAAAACACAGCCTTTACAAATATTGTGTCCTCATAAGAATTATGCCTCATTCACATAAAGTCTCAAAGTGGTTGAGAAAACTCAAAATTCTTAGACCAGGTTCTAAAGAATTTGCATTAAAAACCTGCATATGGTGATTTGGCAAAGACATTTAGCATGCTTTACATTAGTGACTGGAAACATTTCAATCTGTATATCCTGTTATATCTAAATCTATATCATTATCTATTTTTACATAGCTGTGTTTTTTATTTAGCTTTGTGCCAGTTTCCTCAGCTTATTAATAATCTTTCAATGATTGCTCTTTTAATTTATTTAATATTACATTTGCTTATGTACTGTAATTAAATTTCCCCTTATTGTTGTTAATATGTTGCTTACACATTTAAAAAATAATATATAAACAATATTAATTTTTAAATAGTTAACCAAATCTCTAATTAGAAACTAACAATAGGCCCTTGGAAGTGTACTGACTGAGTCAACATGCATGAATTTTAGGATTTTGAGTACATATTGACAAATTTGCCTTCTAGTGAGTGGTATAATAATGCCTAGTTTTTCTGCACCAATAGGAACATTGGGTATCATTATTTTTAAATATATTTGATATTTTACTAGATTAAATAAAAATGGGAGGGACTACCATGTTTATATTTAGGATTCTGCCTTCCTTTTTTATAATTTAAGTTTTACAATACTCAAATTTAATACATAACTTCAAAATAACATGTTTAGTGGCATTAAAATATTACTTATTTGTTTGAATGTCATTCTCATATTGGATTATTTTGAATGAATATGGTAAAATGATAACAAATACTTTTAAGATAATCTACAATTACTTATTTCTTACTAAAACAGGTATAGAAAGTAAAAATCTTTGTGCAAAATATAAAATATCTCCTATCCTTTTTAAGAAATTTTCTTTTCCTTAGACTGTCATTGTCCATTTCATGTCTTTCTTGTATTTTTTTCTTGAAGTATGCAGAACTCATTCTGCTAGAGTTATTAATGTGTCAGCATTTCTATCCTTTTTGAGAGGTTTATAAATCAGCCATAAAAAACTGTGATGCTGGTGTAAACTTGGCATATATTCTTAGCCCAGAAGCATTATTTTTTTCACAGTTTTTCAATGAAATGGTTTGGCTGCTATGAACCTACAAAGGGGCAAAATCTAAATGTTTTCTGACTCTATATGTGTTATGCCCTTTTCCTAAAAAGATCTGTTCAACAAAAAGGAATGGAAATTTCAGAGACAGTTCAAGATACGAGCTTCAGGGAAGTCATTACAAGTTTGCCCTGTCAAAGATTCCTGTGTTAATAGCTTCATGTATACATCAATGCATACATAATAATAACTTTAGAACTTGTTCGATTTCTACTTAGGCAGCAATCTAAAGAAAGTATGGAAAAACATATTCAAGAGAGAACAGGTAGCATCCAAACCGAGGTATTTATTTCAACATTATAACTATTGAAATTCTTTCTCATCTACATTTTTGTAACCAAAGCTCTCTCAATATAGCTGATAGAAGACAACATAGCAGAAGTGGCAGCATATTACTGAAAAAGAACAGTACACGTAGTTCCTTCATACGTCAGCTCAACACCTACAGAGAAGTCTCTGCACCATGCCCTGGTTCCTGGGGCCAGGGTAGGAGGATATGGAGACAAAGGAAAAGAAGGGTTTTATTATTGTTGTTGTTGAACACCTTTTAAACTTCAGAAAAAGACTGAGGTATGTTTTATTTTATCATCTTAAAATGCAAAAGCATTACTCAAATAAATATTGAGAAAAAATTTCTTATATTCAATTTTTCCATAATAGTCTCATTTATAAAGCTTTCATTGAAGTATTAACCACATAATCATTGAAAGCAATTACAAAGCATTAAAATATGTATTTGTCATTCCCCTTTTTTCCCTACTTGTAAGACAAACATTGCCCAAATAGGAATAACTGAAGAGAAATTTTATAGTCTTATCACATAGCTGATTATCAAAAGTTGGTGATAATAAAGTAAATATGCAGTATTTGTTTGAAGAAATTCAAATTTGTATCCTCTAAACCTTACAGTTCAAAGGAGAAACTGGGGTGAATGTAATTAATAATCATTCCCTAAGGAAACACTTTCTCAATGAAATATTTAGTGTTATATAAGAAAATCACCAAAGGGTTTCTTGAAACAGTTCATTGACCTCACAGATATTATATTTCACTTCCAAAGAACACCAGTTTCGTTTACCAAGAGTATGCTCCAAGAAATATCTAATTTTATATTCCTGCTCTAGAAAATGTTCTCCCTGTTAAAATATAGGAAATGAAAAGGAAATCTTTGATGGAGGGTAATATCATCTAAATGCAGAAGGAAAAAAGTTTCCTAGTATAATAAAATATTGCCCAGTTCTTTGTATCTCAGAGGACAGATAAGATATTTCACATCTTTATACAGATGGTTTTTGACTTGTTCTCATTTCATAATGAGTCGATCATTTCCAAATCACAGGATTCTATTCCCTGACCAAAAATCATTCATCATCAAAATCCCATAGTTGATTCTATAATATATAATACACTGTACATAAATCATTTTTGAGGGCTATATGAAAATAATTCTGATATAATATTTAATTCATTGCTGTTATGATCTATAAAATTTCTGACAAATAAAAGAACTTCAACAGTATACTCATCCTATCAGATTTTTTTTCCTCTTTCTACTTATTTCTTCATAACAGAAACACTCAGGTCTACACTAAAAGAAATTAACTCATGTTTTATCTATCTTTAGATCTGATATCAAGACTCTTTTGTCTACATACTACTTCAACTTTCTGGACTTCAAATGAGAAAATTATATTCAATGTCTTCCAATGTCAGTTCATCAGCTACATTTACTTCATGTCACTGGAACTCATTATCTCTATAAGTTTACGAAAGATAAGAGAACTAATATTTATGCTGATAATATACAAAGATTTATACATATGATATCTAATTTAAAGGAGAGAGAAGGCAAGGTAGCAGGAGTGGGGAGGATGGACATTTGGGCTATTTCTTCATGGAACTTGTGCCTTGACCACTTCCATTCAATGGTGGAGTGCTGCTGTGCTCACCCAGCTTTATGGCTTGGTGGGTCAGACAGCACTCACTTCATGGGGAATAGCTCAGGCTGCATGATTACTTGGTGTTCCAAGATTCAATGTTCAGTTTCTAATAAAACCCAATAGCAGGCCAAGGGCTATTTCTCAAAAGGGGAATAGTTTATACAGAGGAGGACAGGACTTTGTTTGAAAATTCTGAGGGTCTGCACTGTGATCCACCTACAGAGACTTGCCAAAGCCTCCAAACAGCATCCTTATCTGACTCTGACCTCTAAGCACTATTGAATCTGCTGAATCATGTGACCCAAGTGTTAGAGCAGCTTGCTTAGCAGTCTGGACCTGTTGTAGAGCCTTCTCCTGTCCTAGTCCTCACTCAAAGCTAGCAGCTTTTTGGGTCTCTTGGCAAATGAGCTGGAATAATACATGCAAATGAGGAATATATTTCTTCCCAAATCCAGAAGACCCACTAGGGTTTGTGCCTTTTTTTTTTGTACCTACAATCACACTGCTAAAAAATAGAATCATTCCTTTCTTTAAGAAGAGGAAACTGGTAAATGTCCATCAACAGATGAATGAATAAAGAAGATGTAATATATATATATATATATATATATATAAAATAGAATATTACTCAGCCTTCAAAAAATGAAATAATGCCATTTTCAGCAACATGGATGGACCTAGAGATTATCATACTATTCAAAGTAAGTCAGAAAGAGAAAGGCAAATACCATACCGTATGATATCACTTATATGTGGAATCTAAAATATGATACAAATCAACATATCTATGAAACAAAAACAGACTCACAGTTATAGAGAACAGCCATGTGGTTGCCAAGGGGGAGGGAAGGAATGGGAGTTTGGGATTAGCAGAGACAAGCTATTATATATAGGATGGAAAAACAACAAGGTCATACTGTATAGCACAGGCACCTATATTCAACATTCTGTGACAAACCATAATGGAAAAGAATATGAAAAAGAATATACATATGTATATGTTTATGTATAACTGAGTCACTTTGCTGTACAGAAGAAATTAACACAATATTGTAAATCAACTATACTTCAATAAAATTTTAAAAATAATAAAAAAATTTTAAAAGAAGAGGAAACTGGATTTTAGAGGGTTTAAGTAACATTTCCTGGGTCACATAGATAAGAAAGAACAGAACTAAAGTTTGAACAAAAGGTACATTTTCTTTGCTTGAAAGATTGTGTTCTTTAAATTATATCATACTCTTCTAATCAAGAGGTGGGATCTATGTATCCTTTTTGAATCTGAGAAGAGAAGAGATAAAAGTTGGTGGGCTTATGTAATCATCCAGTCAAGATTATGTGTGAGCCTTATCTAGGACAGTAACCTTAGAAATGGAAAGGAGGTGCTTTATCTGAGAAATAGATATTATATTTCACTTCCAAAGAACACCAGTTTCGTTTACCAAGAGTATGCTCCAAGAAATATCTAATTTTATATTCCTGCTCTAGAAAATGTTCTCCCTGTTAAAATATAGGAAATGAAAAGGAAATCTTTGATGGAGGGTAATATCATCTAAATGCAGAAGGAAAAAAGTTTCCTAGTATAATAAAATATTGCCCAGTTCTTTGTATCTCAGAGGACAGATAAGATATTTCACATCTTTATACAGATGGTTTTTGACTTGTTCTCATTTCATAATGAGTCGATCATTTCCAAATCACAGGATTCTATTCCCTGACCAAAAATCATTCATCATCAAAATCCCATAGTTGATTCTATAATATATAATACACTGTACATAAATCATTTTTGAGGGCTATATGAAAATAATTCTGATATAATATTTAATTCATTGCTGTTATGATCTATAAAATTTCTGACAAATAAAAGAACTTTAACAGTATACTCATCCTATCAGATTTTTTTTCCTCTTTCTACTTATTTCTTCATAACAGAAACACTCAGGTCTACACTAAAAGAAATTAACTCATGTTTTATCTATCTTTAGATCTGATATCAAGACTCTTTTGTCTACATACTACTTCAACTTTCTGGACTTCAAATGAGAAAATTATATTCAATGTCTTCCAATGTCAGTTCATCAGCTACATTTACTTCATGTCACTGGAACTCATTATCTCTATAAGTTTAAGAAAGATAAGAGAACTAATATTTATGCTGATAATATACAAAGATTTATACATATGATATCTAATTTAAAGGAGAGAGAAGGCAAGGTAGCAGGAGTGGGGAGGATGGACATTTGGGCTATTTCTTCATGGAACTTGTGCCTTGACCACTTCCATTCAATGGTGGAGTGCTGCTGTGCTCACCCAGCTTTATGGCTTGGTGGGTCAGACAGCACTCACTTCATGGGGAATAGCTCAGGCTGCATGATTACTTGGTGTTCCAAGATTCAATGTTCAGTTTCTAATAAAACCCAATAGCAGGCCAAGGGCTATTTCTCAAAAGGGGAATAGTTTATACAGAGGAGGACAGGACTTTGTTTGAAAATTCTGAGGGTCTGCACTGTGATCCACCTACAGAGACTTGCCAAAGCCTCCAAACAGCATCCTTATCTGACTCTGACCTCTAAGCACTATTGAATCTGCTGAATCATGTGACCCAAGTGTTAGAGCAGCTTGCTTAGCAGTCTGGACCTGTTGTAGAGCCTTCTCTTGTCCTAGTCCTCACTCAAAGCTAGCAGCTTTTTGGGTCTCTTGACAAATGAGCTGGAATAATACATGCAAATGAGGAATATATTTCTTCCCAAATCCAGAAGACCCACTAGGGTTTGTGCCTTTTTTTTTTGTATCTACGATCACACTGCTAAAAAATAGAATCATTCCTTTCTTTAAGAAGAGGAAACTGGTAAATGTCCATCAACAGATGAATGAATAAAGAAGATGTAATATATATATATATATATATATATATAAAATAGAATATTACTCAGCCTTCAAAAAATGAAATAATGCCATTTTCAGCAACATGGATGGACCTAGAGATTATCATACTATTCAAAGTAAGTCAGAAAGAGAAAGGCAAATACCATACCGTATGATATCACTTATATGTGGAATCTAAAATATGATACAAATCAACATATCTATGAAACAAAAACAGACTCACAGTTATAGAGAACAGCCATGTGGTTGCCAAGGGGGAGGGAAGGAATGGGAGTTTGGGATTAGCAGAGACAAGCTATTATATATAGGATGGAAAAACAACAAGGTCATACTGTATAGCACAGGCACCTATATTCAACATTCTGTGACAAACCATAATGGAAAAGAATATGAAAAAGAATATACATATGTATATGTTTATGTATAACTGAGTCACTTTGCTGTACAGAAGAAATTAACACAATATTGTAAATCAACTATACTTCAATAAAATTTTAAAAATAATAAAAAAATTTTAAAAGAAGAGGAAACTGGATTTTAGAGGGTTTAAGTAACATTTCCTGGGTCACATAGATAAGAAAGAACAGAACTAAAGTTTGAACAAAAGGTACATTTTCTTTGCTTGAAAGATTGTGTTCTTTAAATTATATCATACTCTTCTAATCAAGAGGTGGGATCTATGTATCCTTTTTGAATCTGAGAAGAGAAGAGATAAAAGTTGGTGGGCTTATGTAATCATCCAGTCAAGATTATGTGTGAGCCTTATCTAGGACAGTAACCTTAGAAATGGAAAGGAGGTGCTTTATCTGAGAAATATTTATGATATAAAACTTTCAAGAAGCATAGAATTTGGTGGTGAGAGGCTTGAAGATAGGAATCTACAATGAAATCAGAGTGTAATAGAGTTATAATACAGTACAAACATTATTCTTTGGAAATTATAGCAGAACTTTGGGTGCATTACCTAAATCCCCTTCCCAAACTGCAAATGGTGCCCACGCTGCCTGAGGACTTTCTCATAGCACTTCTGCAAAGCAGGCTTGAAATAGCCAAAAGTTAATGCTGCTAGGAGCAGCCCTTGGCCAATAATACATGAGAGTTCTAGGATAAACACTGAAGCATCCTTATGACTCGTGTGTGATAATGTTAAGAAGTCCTCTTTATCAATCTCCCAAAATTCCTAGAGGAACTGAGCGCCAGTTGCTCACAGTGGTGACCGATTCCTTAACATATCCTTTTCTCCCTTCCCCAGCCCCTGTGAGTGATTTCTGGATCCCCTTCCTATAAATTACTTTCACTCCTTGCCTCAGAATCATCTTTTGAAAATTTGAATAAATGCATAACAGGAAAAGATTGAATTAGTAATTTTAAGACTTCCCACAAAAACAAGTTCAAACACAGATGACTTCCCTGGTAAATTCTACCAGATATTTAAAGAAGAATTGATACCTAATTTTTTTTTTTTTTTTTTTTTTTTGCGGTACGCGGCCTCTCACTGTTGTGGCCTCTCCCGTTGCGGAGCACAGGCTCCGGACGCGCAGGCCCAGCGGCCATGGCTCACGGGCCCAGCCGCTCCGCGGCATGTGGG
>NC_041217.1:115269357-115331741 GCF_002837175.3 Physeter macrocephalus
ATTAGCAGGCAGACTCTCAACCACTGCGCCACGAGGGAAGCCCTGGATACCTAATTTTATGAACTGTTTCAAAAAATAGAAGAGGAAGGAACCCTTCTCAATTCATTCTATGAGGTCAGTATTACCATGATACCAAAACCAAAGACATCACCAGGAAAAGAAACTATAATGTCCCCTATGAATATTACACAAAAATTCTCAACCAAACACTGCAAAGCAAATCCAGCAACATGTAAAAAGGAATACAGACCAGGAAAAAGTGAGATTTATCCCAGGAATGCAAAACTGGCTTAACTTTCAAAAATCAATCAATGTAATACACCGTATTAATAGAATAAAGGACAGAAAACCACATGGTCATTTCAATAGATGCAGAAAAAGCATTTGACAAAATCTACTCCGTTCAAGAGAAAATCCTTAACAAACTTGCGATAGAAATGACCTGTGGCAGCCTGTTAAAAGACATCTACCAAAAGACCCACACTACCTTTACATGGAACAGTGAAGACGATGCTTTCACCTTGAAATCAGAACAAGATAATGATATCCAGTCTCTTTAACTTACATTGTACTGGAGGTCCTAGCTGGGGCAAAAAAAGTCTAGGGAGTGACTTCTAGTGGATGTGGAATTTCTATTGGGGGTGATAAAGTGTTCTAAAATTAGATAGTTGATGATGACTGCATAGCACTGTGAACATATTAAACACCACAGAATTGAACTCTTTAAGAGGGTAAGGTTTATTATACGTAGAATATATCTCCACAAAGCTGTTATTAAAAAGAAAGAAATGCATTTGACAAAATTCAGCATCTCATTTTTTATTTTGAAAATCTCTCAGCAAATTAGAAACTTCCTCTACCTGATAAAAGCATTCTTGAAGGAATTTCAGCTAACACCATAATTACATATCTAATATTAAAATATTGAGTATTTTTCCTGTAAGTTTAGGGACAAGCAAGGATGATCTCTGCCACACTTCTATTCAACAATGCACCGGAAGTAAATTCTCCTTATTCATGTATAATATGATACTATTACATATAAAATTGTAAGAAATCTACAATAAAGCTAGCAGAAATAAAAAAGGAATCTAGCAAGGCATTCCAAAAACAATTGTATTTCCATATACATGCAGCATAAATTTTAAAAATGAAATTTGAGAAATACCATTTACAATAGCATCAAAATCATAAAATATTTAGGAACAAATTTAACAAGATATGGAGAAAATGTCTGTACTTAAAATTACAGAATGCTATTTATAGAAATTAAAGATCAAAATAAATGGAAAGATATGCCATACTCACAATTTGGAAAATACAATATGATTAAAGATGTCAATTCTTCCCAATTTAGTTTATACTTTTAAGGCAATTCCAATCAATATCCATGTCTTTGTAGAAATTGGCGCACTGATTCTATAATTTATATGGACATGCCAATGACCAAGAATAGTCAGAATATATTTAGAAAGTAGACATAGTTGGAAAACTAACCCTGCCTAAATTCAAGACTCACTATAGTGCTACAATAATATGCCAGTGTGGTATGGACATAAGGACAAGCAAATAGGTCAAAGGAATGATGTACAGTCTGTAAAGAGAACTACACAATTTGTTTTTGGTAAACATGCCAAAATAACTTATTAGAGAGAGAAAAATATTTTCAACAAATGTTGCTTGAATGAGTAGATAAATATACAGGGGAAATATACACCAAGATACTGCCCATAAACAAAAATCAATTTGAAATGGCTCATAAACTTTAAATTCTAAAACTATAAAATTTCTCTAGAAGAAAATATAGGAGAATAGCTTTGCAACCGGCCGGTCAGTAAATTTTTTTTAAAAGGACACCAAAAGTAAGAAAGAAAACAGTGATAAAATATTTTCATCAAAATCTTTAAAAATCTTAGTCAAAAATACCAGTAGGGAAAAATGAATAAGCAAGCTACACACTGTACATATATGTACACAGTACATATATCTGTAAAGGACTTTTATACAAAATATTTGCGTCAATACTAGAATACAATCAATAGTAAAGACAAGCAACCCAAAAGAATATATAGAGCTTCTCTGGTGGTGCAGTGGTTGAGAGTCCGCCTGCCGATGCAGGGGACGCAGGTTCGTGCCCTGGTCCAGGAGGATCCCACATGCCGCGGAGCGGCTGGGCCCGTGAGCCATGGCCGCTGAGCCTCCATGTCCGGAGCCTGCGCTCCGCAACGGGAGAGGCCACAACAGTGAGAGGCCCGCGTATCGTAAAAAAAAAAAAAAAAAAAAAAAGGCAAAAAAAAAAAAAAAACCTCTTAGAGGAAAACATAGGCAGAACACTCTATGACATAAATCACAGCAAGATCATATAGATAAAATTTTGAGCAGATATTTCACAGAAGAATATAAACAAATGATTAATAATCACATGAGGAAGCTATAAATATTAGGGAAGGGCAACCAAAATCACAAAATACCACTTTACTCCTACTAGAATAGCTAAAATTTAGATTTGCAACAGCAAATGTTGAGAAGAATATACTGAAACTTGGACCTTCCCATATTACTGGTGGGAATGTAAAATAATACAGCTACTTTAGAGAACTGGCAATTCCTTATGGAGTTAACTATATACCTCTTCTGTGTCCTGGCCATTCTACTTCTGAAATAATGAAAATATAAGTCCATAAAACAAGATATTTACTAGAATGTTTAGGGCAACTTTATTCACAATAGCCAAAACCCACAAACAACTGCAAGTTCCAAAAGAACGGATAAAGAAATTGTGATGTATTCTTGCAGTCGAACCTGGTCATCAGTAAAATCAAATGAACTGTTAATACATCCATTATTACAGGTTAAGTCTGTTAGGAAGCAAATACCGAGGAGGTAGGACTACAGAAAAGTATTAGAATCTAATATTGGAAGAAAGAGAGGAGAGAAAGCTTGATTGGTCAGGACCCCTTAGGCCTTTGTAGTCCTGATGTTTCTGCCAGCTCAAGGGAGAGCTGGCAAACAAAGACTTCCCATAAGAGGGGATCGGCATTGGTATAAATGACATATACCAAGACTTTGCTCTTTGGAGACTGCCTAAATTACAGCATGACTTCACTGACGTCTGACTTGATTTGCCACTGGATGAGAGCTGCTTTTAAGGAAAGTGTAACTTACACTGAGAGTTGAAGTGGCCATTGACGAAGCCAATAGATAGAGTGTATCAGCCAACCACAAGTCTTGCAGCTGGGCAGCGAGTTCTTCCTTGAAGGGGAATCAGAGCAGAACGTTCTACTACACTCAACAATATGAGTGAATCTGAACCTCATAATTTGAATAAACAAAATTAGACCCAAAACAGGATACACTATATAACTCTTTTCATATGAAATTCAAAATCAGGTGTAGAGAGATCAGAATAGTGCTTGTCTTTGGGAGTGTGAGAATTGACTGGAACAGGGCATGAAAGAACATTCTGGGGTGATGAAAAAATTTTATATCATAATCAAGGTCCTGGATATATCAGTATATTTGTCAAAAGTCACCCAGTTTTATGCTTAGAGCTGTGAATTCCTCATTAATTTTAAAAATCACTGTAGTTAACCACTGTTCCTCCTTCTTACTATAAATACAAAAGACATAGGCACCTAAAACTTAAAAAAACACCAAAATTTCCTATAATTCTCTACTCATTTATAGTAGCCAACTGCTAATTAGCCATTAGGATGACTGTGTTTGAGCACAGACAGTTGAATCTTGCCTGGCGTTTAACTGAGCGTGTGTGTGTGTGTGTGTGCACGCGTGTGTGTGTGTTTTCTAGGTGACTACTCTTGTATAGTTGTATGTATATAGACATACCTAAGGTCTGCATTACTAATCAGTTACACATTCAAAATAAGTTCAAGTATGTCTACAGAGAAAATATGAAAAAAAGCTTATTTTGAGGTCTACATCAACACACAGTGAGGTGGTCACACACATGTGCATGTACATTCAATTTAACTCCATACTCAAGTCATTTTTATTGAAATAACACAAGCTTAGGGTTCAGTGTAAAAGAGCAGCTCTGCTGCATTCTTCCTCACCTTCCTGTTTTTTTCACAAAAGGAAAATATTTCCATCCATTTGTTCTTATTTATTTGTCTTAAAATTTGTGAATAATGTGCATATATTACCATTGATTGATTCTGTATTTTGAATATTACCTAATGACTTGCTATTATTGTAGATACAGATTTAATCCTCTTATACCAGTATTCCTATCCTTTTTTTTTCCCACCTGCCACTCTAATGTACTCTTTATATTAAATAATTATTAATGTTCATACTATCTTGGATATATAAAAATAATACATGGTCAAGTAACTTATATTTATTTTTCTCCTCTATATGATTAGCAGTTTCTCCTGCTATTAAAAATTGCCTTGTTTTTTGGTTTGCATACTTATTTCTGTAGTAATCAATTCATCTATAATTTTCAACAGCCATTAAATGCAATTTTTCATGTCTTCAGATATTTTATAGAATTTATCACTTTAATTTACTTGAAGACCTCTCATTCCTGAATTCTTACATCTTCCTGCTCCAATATGAATTGATTGCTCTTTTGGTCTACTGCATAGCTCTTGTCCTGGAATTTCTCTTCTCAGTCATCATTTGCCTATCTTTTGTGTTGGATCCCAAGATTCTTTGATCTCATATCTTGTCCTTTCTTATTTAACTTCCTCAATTTGGTAAATTCTTGATTGAGTGTGCAAAAATGGCATTTTTTGGAGAAATGTCTTTTTGTATCATCACACTGGATTGATAATTTTCCCCAGTATTGAATTCTACGATGAAACTAGGTTTCCCTAGGAATTTGAAATCATTACTCATTTTGTCTTCTAACTGCCAATATTTCTTTTGAGAGCCTCCTGACTTTGTATGAAAACTTTGTATGAGAACTTTCTTATTTTTCTTCTCTCTACAAGTTTTGAGCTCTTCCCTTAATCCCTTTGATTATGAAAATTTAATGATGATTGTGCATTTTAATCATTGTTTTAACACATTTATTGTAATACTAATTTGATAATTTTCTTCAATCTCTTTTCCCTATTTTCTCTTTCTGAAATTTATCAGTCAGACTTTTGACCTCCTAAATCAAATCCCTAATCATTTAAAAAATATTTTCTCCTGTTGTCTGTCTTTTGATCTTTTGGCATTACTCCCTGCAATATTTCCTTAACTTTTATCTCTTATTTTCCCCCCTCGAATTAAATTTTGTATATTTTATTTCAACAATATGATAGAAATTGTCTGATAGGAACATCCATGTGTTTTGATTAAGAGCCCTACTAACTTACATCCATCTACTCCTATATATTTCCTTCTCTTCTGTTATAATGAAAGAATTGTCTGTGCTCACATCTAAGGCAATATTGTTACTTCGTTTATTTATTCATGTTTTTATTCATTATTCGTGCATATGTTTGTTTAACAAACAGTTATTGTATATCTATTATATGCCTGTTACCCAGATCTATTTCAGGTGGGACAACAAATATGAAAAATGTATTGGCTTCATAGAGTCTTATTTGAAGGGCTAAGACAATAAACAAATACTACACTAGATAGCACATTAGAACACTATAACTCCAGTCTTTTTCATCCTTTGAAGGATTTTGCTCTTGCAACCAATCCCCTCATCTCTTGTATCATCAACCTCAGTAGCTACTGAAAATTTTCTATCAGCAAATAAACACTCTATTATATATCCCATCTTAAAAAATGTTCTTATGCTTCCATGTCCCCCTTGACACATTTCTCTGCTCTCCTTTAGAACAATAATCCTAGAATTTGTTGCCTCTACTCACTACCATCACTTTCCCACTTCCTCACTTCCTGTTCACTTCCTCACACTATCAAACTGTATTATCAAGGCCACCCTGTTGCCAAGACTAATGGACAATTCCGAATCCTGCCATCACCTCAACTTGGCATTAGAAACAGTTGATCACTTTTTCCTTTTTTAATACTTTTTTCACTGGACTTTCAGAATACTGTCTTTATTCCCTCCAATCTCATCAGCAGGCCCTTCTTAGTTTCACTTTCTGGCTAAACCTCTAAACACTGGTATGACCATTTATATACAGCCTTAGCTTACTTCTCCCAGCCCACTTCTCCAAACTAAGTGAACCCCTCCAGTTGCATACCTAAATGCCATTTGTATAGCAATGAACTCCAAACACATAACCAGGTGCCTATTTTTAATACTTTCACTAGGATAACAGTGAATGATAATAGCTAACAATAACTGAGCACTTTTTATGAGCTGGAAACTGCTCTAAGAAAAGTTAGGATATGAGTTAATACATTTGATTTCCCAACAATTAATTTTACAAATGATGAAGTTAAAGCTCAGACTGCTTAATTCAGTTCTTAATATTATATAGATAATAAATGATTTAGCCAAATTTAAACCTAAGGAATTTGACTCCACCTGCCTATGTTCTTACTGACTACACTATATTTCTTCTGTCTAATTAACAGCTGGCATGTCAGACTAAATACAGGAAGTCATTTAGTTTAAATCAGATTTGTTTCTAGTAGGAACCAGTGTAATATGTATGTGTGTTTATATGTAAATACACAAACCATATTTAAAGATTATACAGATATACACTCAGGACAAAAATGAGGTAGCAGTTGATTTTCAAGAGAGTCAACAAATATATACTCTCCTATATAAGATATATATTTTACCTGTTTTCTGCTTTCATTCAGCTGTAAATGTGGTCACAATAAGCATTAATGTTAAGGAACTGGGAGGGAAGAAAATCTAGAGCCTGTGGTAGAGGTGGAAGAAATATTTATAAATATGAAGGTAAAAACTTGTTATATGTGTAAATGAAATTGATAATCAAACATAGGTTAACTATTTCTACCAGCTTACTGCTAAATGGAATTGAAGTCGACAAAAATAGGCTGCAAGTATTTCTACAGTATAAATAAACATGTTTCTTACTTCACGTGACACTTACTATTGATTTCATAAAATGTGGAATGATATCATAACCGAAATAGTAATAGACTGTATCAATACCTGGAAGCAGCACAAACTGAGTACAAACAACATGAAAAGAGAGAGCCACCAGTTCACTTAGTCAATAAAGATCACAGCTTTCCAGATCATGCTTGAATTGCTGTTATTAATCACATTCCTCACTTACAGCAGACAATATTGTGCAGTTGATGATTGATAATCATCTTGGACATAACGTTAGGTCTTCCATGAACTAGGAAGACTTGGGCCCTGCAGTTGAGATCTCACAGATTGTCAGAATCCACAATTCAATACCTGCTCAAATAAGCTACTTTTTATTGTTATTATTGAATGTATTGAAAGAAAACAACTGAAGAGCAATTCTTTAGATTTTTTAGGTAAGGTGAATTTGTGACACATTGATCATGAACATAAAAGTTATTAGAAGCAATTGTTCTATAATAAAAATTGAGTGCACATAATGTGGTTATAGCACAAACATCTGCCACCGACACAGACATCATTCTGTAAACCCATCTAACTAACTCTATTTTCCTTTCTGATTGTATCAGAGTAGCTTGCGGTCTCACAGTGATCTGAGTGACAGGCATCAACCCTGGTGCAGGGTGATACATACTTTCGTTTTGTTTATGGGAATCATGCCTCCTTGAAAAATGTAAATTTTCAAATTGGTTTTTATTGAAAAAATGTATACAAGGAAGCAATGTTTTTATCTTCACTGCGTAAAAAGTCAAAGTTATTATAGTCTCCAGCTTTCATAAAAATTTTACTAACTTTTTAAATTGATTTTTTGGTTTTGTAATGAAAAAGAGCATGAATTATTTAATAGCTCCAGACAGGTTTTCTTTTAAAACATATATATTAAAACCATACAGTACAATGAAAAAGACAATGTACAAGAAAAAGCATAATACTCACTACACTTATAAGAGGTTAACATCCTCACCTCTACCTCCACAAAGACAGCCAAAATCATTTTCAAATTTTAAAGTTATGTTGGCATCAGGTTTATTACATGTCATATACACCTGTAGTAAATATCTTTTATACAATCCTTATCTGAATGTTAGCATGTTAGATTTGGAAGGGACTTTTGAGGACACCTCGTTTGATCCTGGAAGCAACATAGAAATTTCCTCACTGGTACTCCTGGAAGAAGATCTTCTAGCATTTGCTCAAAAACTGACCTTGAGAGGAAACATATCACTTCACAAAGCAGTATTCTGTGTTAGAAATTTTCATTTTGTAGGAAGATTTGCTCATATTAAGCCAACATCTATCTTGCCTTCATTCACAGAAAGGCCCTCCAAAGCTACAGAGCACAACAAAATATCTTACGACAGAGACCCCTAAAGTGCGTGTAATTATGTAAAATTTTACTTTGATGCTGAAGTGTAATCAATTGTTTGAATTCTTCATATAAATATCAAATTGAAAACTGTTAACAAACAGGAATTTTAATATCATTTTTTAAAAATAATGGCAGTGTCCTTATATACTGAAATTGTTTTTATCAGAACAAATCAGTTCCCAATTTTGACAAGACAAAAAGAATAAAACACAAATGGGAAGAAAATGCATGAGGATTTGGATTTCTGCACTTATCTTGGGTCTCATTTGACCATATCTTCATTCCCTCACAATGTAGCAAACGTAATGGGTCATATATCAAACACTAGAAACAGCTTTCCACCACCAGAGCTGCCATGTAGGCAAAATGCTGTCCCTTGCCAATAAACTCATGCTTTCTCTTCAGTTATATCAATCTGTAAGTTGGCTTTAAACATGAGGTGTTTATTTGCCAAGCAGTAAATTAACTTGTGAGTAGGAGAGAGAATTTAAAAAAAAGAAAACAATGCATACAGATTCCAATAGGCTTGTATCCCTGCGTCACTCTGCTATGCTAAAGAGAAACAAATATCTCTTGCTTTTTAAAAAATTTTTTAATCCAGTGACCTCAAGGACATCTTGGCCTTCATGATTATATTTTTGTCTTTGAATACCTGGCATTCTCTGAATGTAGTTATTAATCAGGAAAATATTCCAATGGATCACTTGAAAGAGAAGGTAGGAAGTTAGAATTTAGCCAAATGGTGTCATTTTAATGTTGATTAAGCTGAGAAGTCCTAGGTAAACTACAGTCCTCCTGATTCAGAATTCTGACTGAACAATGTAGGCAAAACAACCAGGAGGTTCACTAAAAATTTTGCTGTCATGTATTTTGTAACTTTTTGTAGCCAAATCCATGTTATCTTAAGGAAAAAGGGCAAATATTGACACATTTCTCATATAAAAGGTTCTCTCCATTTTAAGTTAGGAGGAAGGGGATACTAAGTAGGGAAAAGGTTAAGCCCTACCTATTCCTCTGTCAGGCTTGGATAATGAAAAAATGGTATATTATATATTTTTAAGAGAACTTACATTTTTCTGGCTTTATTGGGTAGCAGAGAGAAGCTAATCCTCTCAAACCTTGTCATTTCTACTCAAAATCTTAAAATATGTATACTTGTTTAATTAAGTGAATTTTGAAGGAAGAGCATAAGTGAAGGAAAAATATCTCAGTAGAGGTAAAAATGAAGGTTTTGCTTTCTTATAGGAAAATGATGCAGTATAAAACATGGAGACGATTTATTTTGTTATAGTTGTAGAAATGAATAAAGTATACAAGGTGCCAAGAACATGAGATATGGACACAAAAGCTGTGGTCTAGAACCCTGAATAGAAAATGAGTAAATTTGCCATTGACATAGTAGGCAAGAAGGATGAGGCGTTTTTTTGTTTTGGTTTTTGTTTTAATTTCTCATCATGTTGGTGTTTTTCTTATAAAACTCCAAGACTATAAGCTATATAACATTGAGATCAATTTTGTTTTCCTTTTTGTTATACCTCTCAAATTCTATAAAATGTTGAGATATATAAATCACACATCTTAGGCCAGAAAAAGAATGCATTAGATTCATCCTGATAAAAATAAAAACATGATGAAAAGATGCCTTTCATTTTTTGCTTAAAAAAGTAGTTTTGTTTTGTTTTTTCCTGAGAACCCTTTCCTCATAAATGGAAGACATACCAGCTCCATGCCTAATTGTTACTTCGAAGTCATTCTAGTTACCTAAAGGCAAGTTCTACTTCTCTGCATTAGATCTGGGTGCTTTTAAATGATTCAGAAAAGTCTGACATATGGTAGGGTGACTAACCGTTCTGGTTTGTCAGGGACCAAAGGGTTTCATGGGATATAGAATTTACAATGTTAAAATTGAGAGGGTTCTGGACAAACTGGGACAGCTGGTCACTTTGGTGTATCTACCAGGAAATCTCTAAGTGTAACCCATACATATCAGTGGCAGAAAAGAATTAAAGATACTATTCCATTACCTGAAAGTCACCAAATTGATGATTTTCTATGTTATTTCATAGATGAAATAGAATGAGGATTAATTATTAGAAAAATGGGAGCTACCTTAGTGAAAGTGTTTGTTTTATATCTCTTTTAATTGGTGGTGTTCCTGTTAGTACTCCATTTAAAAAATTATTATCCTTTCATAATGATGGGTTTTTTTGAAGGAAAATAAATACTGCTTTCCTCTACGTGGAGAATTAATTAAGGGAATTCTAGAGCCAACCTACCCATTATGTTGTAGTTTGTTAGTTCAGAAAACAATAGCTTAAGAGGATAAAGCATAAAAATAGAAAAATAAAAAGTACAAAGGTTGAATTCAGTGAGAGTATGTAACTGCAGAAACACTGTGAATTATGCAGAGCACTTAGAATATTTGTCGACTGAGAGAAGAAAGTTTTAACGGTAACAAAGAGAAGGAAAGTGAAAAATATATAAGGATGAGTGGGAAGGAATATAGTAACTCCCATAAAATTTGAGAGCTAAGGTAAGCGAGAGTGCAGGAAGAAAGGCTGTTTATAATAGTTTACCGGGGAAAAAAGCAAAGAATTAGTAAAAATAGAAATAATTTGGCACTTAGTCACTGTAAATAGAGGTCTGTAGTTCTGAAGTCCCTGAAATATATGAAGTATAGTACAGAAGAGATTTTTTTTCAATGGCAGTGGACCAAGAAAACAGATGTGTTTGTTAGGAAAGTGCAGGTTTTAGGGAATAGACACATGCTCTCTTCATAGGTGATCTTATCCAGTCTCTCGGCTTTAAATATCATCTATATGCTGATAATGACCACATTTTCATCTACAGAACAGACCTCTACCTTCCGCTCCATACCTGGCTCAAAATGAATATTTGACCTTAACAACGTTGCCCAGTGTCCATTCCCACAAGCCTAGCCTCCTCCCACCGTTTTCCATCTTCTTTAAAACTTCAGGTACTAAGGACTAGAGCAGAACAGAGAATGCCAAAGAATCTCAAACAGTTATCAAAAATGTTATAATCTAGCCATCCTTTTGTTCAAAATTAACTATCCCTTCCCTGCCATCATGGAAGCTGATTCATTTTTTATGTCTTAACTGTTTAATAATCTCAGCTGATAGATTTATTGATATACAATTAAAATGTTCTTTTATGATTACTGACTGTATCAATCTAAGGGAAGGGATTATTTCATATTATAGGTTGTTTGTCAGACATTTACAGGTATTATTGGGTTTTATTTTCACATTGGTACAAAAAATTATCCCCGTTTTGCAAATAACTAACCTTGAAACTTAGAGAAGTAACTGGCCCAAAGCCACAGAGCCTGCATGTGATAAAGCTAATACCACCTCAATGAATTTTTTAACGATCTGTTGTAAAATATACCTTACTACCTAAAAAAAGTAAAAAAGCATAATTTATAGAAAATAATACAGCAAACAAAAATTAATTAAGAAAACTTGTGTATGTAGACCCATCACTCAGGCTGATAATTCTCTTGTTATTTACAGTTTATAACAATTATGTATCCATAAAGAATGCATTGTTTAATTTTGAAAGTTTTTGAAATATACTTTCATAGAATCATGCTGTGTACATTCCTCTATGACTTGTTTCTCTGCCTCAATATCACATTTTTGGAGATTCATTAATGTTTATTCCTATAGTTAAATTATTAATTTTCACTGCTGTATAATATTCTGTTTTATGATAGTTTACAGTATATCCATTTTGCCATTGATGTGAATTTGGATCTTTTCAACTTTGGGGTTATTAAAAGCAGTTTTGCTATAAACATTCTGCACATGTCTCCCTGTGAACATGTGAAGTGAAAGAGTTTCTCAGGGTATATACCTAGGAATGAAATGATTAGGTCTTAGAGTATGTGCATGTTGAACTCCTCTAGGTAATGAAAAATTGTTTTTTCATAATTATTCTAATTAGCATTCTCCTCAGTGGTAGATGAGTATGGTTTTTAATAATGGCCTCCCAAAGATGTCTATGCCCTAATCACTGGAACCTGTAAATAAGTTGCCTTACATGACAAAAAGAACTTGCAAATGTAGGTAAGTTAAGAACCTTGAGATAGGGAGATTATTCTGTGTTATCCAAGTGAATCCAGTAAAAAAGTGCCCTTAAAAGTAGAAGAGGGAGACAGAGGAGTCAGTCAGAGTGATTCAACATGATAAGGATTCAACCTACTTTTGCTGGTTTTGAAGATGGATGAGGAGCCATGAGCCAAGGAATTCAGCCTCTAGAACCTGGAAAAGGAAAGGAAACAGATTCTGCCCTATAGCCTCCAGAAGAGAAGGCAGCCCTACCAACACCTAGATTTTAGGCCAGTAAGAGCCAGTTTGGAGTTCTATCCCACAGAACCGTAAGATAATAAAATTATGTTATTTTAAGTGTGTGATAGTTTGCTATAGCTGCAATAGAAGACTAATAAAATGAACAAACCTTTCTGTTTTACTTTATCATCACCAATGCTTTCATTTGTCAGTCCTGGCCAGTTTTCTGGGTGTGAAATGGCATCCCATTGTGGTTTGATTGTGCATTTATATGGAGAGAGAGAGAGAGAGAGAGAGAGAGAGAGAGAGGGAGAGAGGCTTGGTTGAATTCCTTGGCTCATGGCCCTACCCTTCATCTTCAAAACCAGTGATATACATTCTCCTTATCACTTACTACCATCTAACATACTTTATATTTTAATTATTTTGTTGTTTATGTTTTTCCTCTTTTCCACTTGAATGTAAGCTCCATAAAGGTAAGGATTTTCTACTGTTTTGTTCACTGCTGAATGCCTGATACATAGTAGGTGTTCAATAACTATTTACTGAATAAATCAGTGAACAAATTTGGGCCTTGTTCCATGTGTACATCTTGAGTTCTGACTGAAAGTCGCATATTTTCTGTGAGGCATAGGGTAAACATGAGTTCCTCTAGAGAGGATTTACATTTTCTCCTGCCAGGTGACTCCAGGCACTACCATTTTGAGATCACTTTAGCATCATTGACCAGTTTCTTCAAATATATTCTTGATATTTCAGATACTGTAAATATAGGTTGTACAAATCTATAAGGTCCTGCTTGTCTTTTATAATTTTTCAGATACTTTTGATGCTCAATACCAAGATTCACATTGTTCATAGTCCAGGTGAGATAAGGGTGAGGGATGCATATTTCTTATTCACCAATATACTGAAGAATTGGCATAGTTCTACAGTATCAAGTCTGAGCTTTAGAGTCAAAGATCTTTGGTGGGCAAATAACTTAAATTTTCTAAACACTGGTCTCCTCATCTGGTAAATGGGTTAGGTAGTATTATTGTCAAGATTTGAGGTGAGAATTAAGCAGGAAAAAATGCATAAAGCATCTGGCAGCAACATGCATTATAATTGTCCCCAAAATATTAATTCTTCTCCATTTTTCCTCTTGATTCTGAAGCCATTTTGAAAAAAGATTGAAACTTCTGGAATGAAATGTATGTCTTTACTTATGGATTTTATTTACATTAAGAATGATATTAAATTTTTAGGATTCTCACAAACATTTTCTTCAGTAAAATACAATATCTTGTTTTCACTAAATGAAAGCTTTAAAAGGTCCCTGTAGTCTTCTTGAATATCCAACTTAACAGTTTTTAAGAATTTAGTATAAATGAATCAGAAGTGAGCATATTAAATTTTCTTTGAAATACACCAAATGTTTAGAGATAACATTAAATATCAAAGACAAAGGAGTTTTCCAAAATACATTCTAAAACTCCAACCTGATACAAAAAAAAAAAAAAATATGAAGAAAGTTAGCAAATAGCCACGCTTTTAAAAATTATGCCAAGGAATCAGTATATTCATCCTTCAAAGGGAAGACTAACCCAAGACCTGTACTGATTTCTAGCCCTTAGTATTAAGAAGGACTACCACATTAACTTCCAATTCCAATAATGGAAAAGCTGTAGTTGTTTCTTTCTTGCAGTGAAAGGAACAAGTCCATACTTTTCTCACTGGATGACTTCTGAGTCAGAAAGGAAGAGAGAGAGAGAAAGAGAGAGAGGAAAAAAAAAAAAAAGCATCAGCCATATCCACACTCTAGGGGATTTTAATATTACTAGGAGTCTTAGATTTCTCCTGAAGGAAAGTACCCAAAGATCATGACACATTATTTCTTCGAAGAAGCTTTCTTTTTGCCTTCAATTGACATAACAGAAAAATCATCTTTAATTCCTCATAAGTGGATATGTATCCTGACCTGAACTCACATAAAAATGAATACTTTCTGAAAACATATATCTTTTCTGTAATTTGTTTGGAATATTACATTTTTCATTGCAAAAGCCCCTTGACAAGCACTGCATCAGTTGTCAGGTCAAATGTATAAGTAATCAATAATACAATTCTAAGTTTTTCAACCCATATTTGAATTTTTATAACTAAGAAAAAATACTGGTAGGAGAAAAGGGCTCTTCTTAGTTCTCAGAGAAGCTAGGAGTCATTTGCTCTCATATACTTATAAAGTCTCAATTATTCCTGCAAATAGAAGAGGTAAATTCATACATAATTCAAAAGCATGAATAACAACAAATTGTATTATATTTGGCTTTGCGCTACATAACTTGGGGGGCAGAGACTCTACCTTCTGACATGTAAGCTGCAACCAGAATGATGAGTAGGACTTGGGCAGGTTAAAGTGGTGGCACATGGTACAGCTGGAAATGAAGTAGTTCAATAAATCTTGTGTAAAGTATAATAGCATAGCTTTCTGTTATGTTGATAGCTAAATGAAATACATTTTATTCCTGCTTCCATGAAAAATATAATTATAAACTAGCTGAATTTTCCAGTGGGATATAAATAACCCTGAATTAAGATTTAGAAAATTTCCATTTTGGTCCGGGCTCTCTTATTAATTCATAAGCTTTATGTTCTCATGCAACTAGTGTTACCTTTCTAGACCTCCTGTATTTCATGTGTAAAATGATAAAATTTCATTAAGCCATCTCTAGGGTGCTTTCAGATTTTAAAATCAGTACATCTATAATTCTAACACTGAAGCTGACTCTCTCAGGGAGGGAAAATGGGCCAGAGCACTATTTCTTCAATTTGTTTCCACTAGACACACAAGAAACAATATGTTTCTATGGTTGTTGCCCATCCCCTTTCTCTCCCTCTATTCTTTCTTGCACCTACCCCACAACTCTGCTAAATCTGTCCATTCAAAGTCATTAATGACTTCCATGTTGACAATCCAATGACCAGTTCTTTGTCCTTATCTTACTATACCTTTCAGCAGCATTTGACATAATGAATTATCTGCTTTTCCTTGAAACACTTTCTTTATCTGGTTCCTGGAAGATCATTCTGTCTAAAATGTCTTCCTATATCAATATGCTACTCCTCATACACTTTCGCTTGATCCTCTTTTTCTTGACCTCAACTGGTTGAAGTACTTCAAGCAACCGTTCTCAGATCTTATCACTTCTTCACCTACACTCACTGGATAAGATAGATGATCTTATCCAGTTCTATGGCTTTAAATATAGAGTAGCAATTATAAGAGCATTGCTGGTCAAGAACTATCCCTTTAACTACAATCTCAAAATCCAACTGCCTACTTGATGTCTTTATTTGGGTATTGATAGGCATTTCAGACTTAACCTGTCCCAAACCAATATCTTGATGCCCACTATCTACCTGCTTTCATATTTTCTTTCCTTTTAATCTCCCCACCTAAGTAAAGTTAAACCACATTTTTCCAGTGGTTTAACCAAAACTTTAAGACCTTCCTTAAGTCATCTCTTGAACAGAATCTCTATCCTATAATTAGAAAATCTTATTTCTCTAATATTACTTTATAGGTGAACATAATTTTATTAATCCTACTTATCAATTCATTACACACTCATTTTTTCACAGAGACTTATTTATTCATATTTTATCTATTTGTGTGTTTCTAAGAAAGTAATAAGCATTCATGAACCTACCATTTAATATAAAAACTGTTATACTCAATGGATAATTTATATATATGTTCCCCACTCTCCACTCCAACCCCTACCACTCCTAACCCAAAGTAACAACCATTAAGATGCATTGTTCATCATTTCCTTTCTATAGTTTTATATTTTTAAACTCATCTATATGTATCCCTACATATTTTAATTGTTTATTAACTTCATAAAATGACTTCCATGGTGTATGCAACTTGTTTTTTTTACTTAATATTATATTGCTGGGATTCATCTTGATTGTTGCATGTAGCTGAGGTTAATTCATTCTGACCGCTGCATAATATTCCATTATGTGACTATCCTGCAGTTGATATATTCACTCCCATGTCAATAAACCCAAAGATTGCTTCTAGGTTTTGGCCACTGTGAACAGTGCATCTATGAACAATCTTGCACATGTGGAAAGTTTCTCTCAGGTTGTAAAAGATGTTGTTAGTTTCTTACCCAGATTCTTGGGGATTCCTTTTACAGGTTGCTACTGGTGCTGCTGCTAAAAGCTTAGACGTGTAACGTTCCTTGGAGGATTGCTCTTGGGAAATAGGTGCAGCCTCACTTGAGTTGCCTGCACTGTGCCCCTTCCTCCCCACCCTTCCCACAGCTGGGAGGCAGCTGGGAGTCAATGAAAGCAGTCAGAAGCCCTGCTCCTTTGTCTCAGGGCAAGGACAATTCTGCAGAGGGATCACCTGAAATCACATCCTTGCTAAGCTCCACTGCTTTCTCTAACCTGCTTCCTACCTCCCTTGTAACTTTCTGCTGCCTGCACTGCCTTTACAAATCATTGCTCAAGAATCCCTGTCTCCCTTCTAGGGAATTTGACCCAAAACAAACCTACAGTTGTAGGATATAAGAAAATACAATTTTACAGTACAGTGTCTGTTTTTCAAAGAACTGTATTAATTTACATTCCTACCAGTAATACATAAGTGAGTCTGTGGACCCACATCTCCATCACTTAGTATTGTCATATTTTTAGAAATTTTTCCAATAGAATAAACTAGCATCTCATTGTAATCTTGATATGGTTTTCATAATCACTAATAGAGCTGAATATTTCTTCATGCTTATTGGCCATATGTGTTTTTTTATAATATGCTGGTTCATGTCTTTTTCACTCATTTTTAATTAGTTTTTGAGCTTTTTAAATCAAATAATAACAGGTTTTTTTAATACAGTACTAAAATTAATAATCATTTGGTATTTGTAAGCATTGTACTTCCCAGTTTTAACTTGTCAGTTTTACTCTCTTTAGTATTTTTAAACAAAAAAAGATAAAAAATAATTTTAAAATAGTAAAATGTAGCATTTCTTTCACAGCTAGATATTTTTGTTCTGATTATTAAAAGCTTTGTCTACCTCAAGATCTAAATTTTATATGTAGTGTGTTATTTACTTCTGGGTAGTTTTGAATTCCAGTTAGAAAATCTTCTTCAATTATGATTTATTTATGAGAGTATGATTATTTAATTTCTAATTATTCAGGACATTTTCATATATCTCTTGCTATGTGCTTCTAACCTAATCATTTTGCAATTAGGGAATATGATCTGCTTATACCTATTCCATACCCATCCTACTTCAAAGGTTTTTGAAGCTTGTTTTGGGGTCTTTCTACATGATCAATATTTGTAAATATTCCATATAAGTCTGAGAAACATTTTCTATTTGTTGGATACAGAATTTTTTTTATATCTATCAGATAAATTTTGTTGTACTGATATTTTTGGTCTTTTCTTGTGTTTGAAACTATTTTGTGTTGAAATGCCCTCTGATTATGGTAATTTTTCTAATTTCTCCTTGCAGTTTTGCTTCATATACTCCAAGGCCATTTTATTAATTGCATATATGTTTAGAATTTCTATATCTTCTTGGTGAAGTGAACATTGCATTCTCAAGTAGTGGCCCTCCCTGATGCTTATAATGCTCTATCCCTAATAATATCCCCTCAGGTCCATTTACTGCCTAGCAGCCAGAGTGACCCTTTAAAACATAAGTGAGTGTATGTTACTCATCAACTGAAAATTATAAGGTTTGCCCTTTGACTCAGAATAAAGTTCACGATGTTACTCCCCACTTATCCTGACAATAGCTGCCCCATTTATCTCAGCTCTTACCAGCCTACACCCTTCTCATTCCTCCCCAGGTGTGGTAGCTTCTTTGCATTTTTCTGACCAGGCCAAACACACGCTTAGGCCAAGGCTTTGATTACCTATTGCCTGTGCTTGGATGACTCCTCCCACACACAACTGCAAGGCTTACTCATTTGCTTTACTCATATCCCTTATTGGAAAACTTACATCAAAATACCACTCCCTAACACACACCATATCTCTGGACTTTACCCTGTTTTTGTGTGTGTGTGTGTGTGTGTGTGTGAGTTTTTTTAATTGAAGTATAGTTGATTTACAATTTTGTGTTAGTTTCTGGTGTACAACAAAGTGATTTAGTTATACATATACATATATACTATTTTCCAAATCCTTTCCCTTTATGGTTTGTTATAAGGTATTGGATACAGTTCCCTGTGGTATACAGTAAGACCTTGTTATCTATTTTATATATAGTAGCTTGTATCTGCTGATCCCAAACTCCTAATTTATTTCTCCCCCCGCTTTAACCATAAGTTTATTTTCTATGTCTGTGAATCTGTTTCTGTTCTGTAAATAAGTTCATTTGTGTCATATTTTAGATTCCACATATATGCAATACCATATGATATCTGTCTTTCTCTGTCTGACTTACTTCACTTAGTATGATAATCTCTAGGTCCATCCATGTTGCTGCAAATGACAATATTTCATTCTTTTTTTATGGCTAATATTCCATTGTGTGTGTGTGTATAAATAGATATATATTGATATATATAAATATATATTATATATATTACATACATTATAACATATATATATATATATATATATACCCTATCTTCTTTATCCATTCACCTGTCATGTTTTTAAAGAACTTTCATCATTGTTTGTTTTCCTATTAGTTCCATAAAAGTAAAGTTTGCTATTTTGACCTCTGACTCCTAAGCATTACTTCCGCCCCTTCTACACTTTATTTTTGCTGAGAGGTCTCACCTTTTAAGCATTTGTTAAACTGGTATATTCTAAGAGTTTTGGAATTAAGAGTGTGTGATTGAATGCTGAGTTTGCCCTCTGGGAGAAAAGGGAATGAATAGAGAGTATAATAGATACATACAATCTTCAAGACAATGGAGAACAAAATGGACATAAATTGAGGAAATTCAAGGGATCAGGAACCCTCTACTGAGTAATTAAATATTTTGGAGGACACAAATGGTGGCAGTCATGGAGGTGTGTCACTCAGTCTCCCTTCAAGGGGAAAGCAGTTATGAGGAATATAGTCAGCCAACAGCCTCTACCTGCCACATCTTTGGGACCTACCTCCATGTCCAGCTTGAAGTACCTTCTCTCTTAGCTGCCCCCATAAATTGACTGACCACAGTGTGGTACTAGAGCTGAGGTATTCCTGCCAAATGCAGCTAAACTCTAATGAAAGAGTTCAACTCCTTGCTTGTGCCTCCCCAATAGGTTGGTCAAGATTTTCTCAGAGCTAATTGTAGTTTGGGGCTCCTCATACCCAATCTTGCTTTCTTCCCTCACTCCTTCACAGGTATCAGGCCCACAGTCTGAAGACTCTCTCTGCCTACTCCTGTTTCATCTCCCTTATATCCTTCACAGCCATCCTCTCTCATCCCCCAAATCTCTTTCACTTTTAATTCCATCTTGGCATCTGCTTCTAACCCAAATTTGCAACAAACAACAGCCCTTATTTGAGGCTATTAAAATATAAAGCACCAAGACTTTAATTGGGATAAGTTTGAAATCTGTGGGTTATTCAATTATTTAATAAATGTTTGAGAATTACTGTGCACCCCTATGGTTGTCTTAAGAACAACCAGGATATATAATTTCAAGATTAAATTAAAGCATTTGTACTTCCTGTTCACATTCTAGTCTTTGGAATTCGGAGAAAGCTTCTCCTGTTCTGCTATTGTCTGGGCCATGATTATAAATTACCAGAATGTTACCTTATCTCTTGTGCAATGAAATAACATGTTTTATATTACTGGACTTCATAGACTAGTTAGGTTTGCCAGATAGTAATAGGTCATAAAAAATAAATAAATAGAATCAAGTACCTAACTGCCCAATTAAAGAACAAAGCAGTAACAAAATCAAAGCATATTATATTTCTGAAATACTTAGATTCTCTATAATTGGAATCTGAATAAAAACACAGATCATATAAAACTATTATCAGGATTGGGAATAGATTCATTAATAAAATAAAGTTTACCTTCCTTTTATGCAATAGATGTGTCCTGGAAGTTATATGCAAATTGAATTTGTCTAATTAAATCATGTACTAATGCTTTTTATTAAGGGAAATTATGAATCTCTTACCAAAAATTGTCCAGAGGTTTATACTGGCTTTGCTTAAATCAAGGTGAATTCTCAAGATGGCATATTTCAATATACTAAACATGACAAATAATTGGAGAGAAAATATCTTATAATTAAATTCAACTGCTATAGCTTGGAGTCTGGACTCCTACAAATTAAAGGAGAAATGTCCCTAGTTCAATTTGATTTCAGTAAATTTGTAAAATAATAAGTTATTTTAAACCAATACTTCATTCTTTAAGGTACCTTGGCCCTTTTTCAAGTTATCTTTCCTTCCAAGTACCCCGGAAACCAAGTAAGAACAAATTTTCGTTCTACAATACATATTAATAGCCTCCTCTTTCCCAAGAATATTTTTATTGCAAATATATACTCATGAAGACAAAAATCAAGATACTTTGTTACCTTAGGTACTATTAGTATGATGTTTAACTTATAAAAATTCAAAATTAGAGTTCATCTAAAAGAAATCTAAAAGAATAAAAGATGATTGGGATTTCCCTGGCTGTCCAGTGGTTAATACTACACGCTGCCAATGCAGGGGGCACAGATTTTATCTCTGGTCAGGAAATTAAGATCCTACATGCCACACAGCATGGCCAAAGGAAATAAATAAATAAAATTAGGAACAACAACAACAAAAAAGAATAAAAGATGATAGAGTTAGCTAATTTCTATAGAAGAAACCTAATCTGCTAAGTAATAACTACAACTTCTAAAGTCAAAATCTATTTTTAAGCAAAATCACCTCAAATGCTTCCATCACTAGAAGAGACTAGCATGCTAAACTACCAAATTCCAAATGTGTTCTCTATGGAATTCATTCTTATTTTCATAACAGAAACTGAACATATTACTATGACAATAAAATATATTCAGTCAATAAAAACGTTTCTATGCTGATTTCATGAAAAGTTTTTTACATGGATGAAGATAAAGATGAGGACAAATTTTTCTCTGATCAGAAATTAGGAACACCAAATGGCAGCCAACAATGTCCAGAGAGTGGTTTTCGAAATTTCAGTTTCTCAGAGTGTTTCCCAAATGGCTCTTTTTGATTTTGCAAGTAGATTTCTTCAAAGGGCCAACCATTCCTCCGGAGTTCACTTAAATATCTGTGAGCACGATCTTGATGGGTCATATACTAGATGTACACTGATTATTCAGTTAGTTTCCCCAGGACACTGCAGTTAAGGGGTTTTACTGGCTTTCCATTCAAAGGCAGAGATAATATAGAATGCAGAGCAGAACTAACTTTGAATTCACAGTCACTGTTAGCCTTTTTAGCACGTAATGTCATGTGCTGCAGACTTTGAAGATATAGTGTCTGAATCCACACGCTTTCAGTTTTCAAACAAACAACAAAAAAAAATGTGGAATTGTACAATATCACATTGCTCTTATCTAGGACTGAAGTTCAGAAGGTATTAAAAAGAAATAATAATTAACACAAACTATTTAACTAAACTCAGCAGTATTTCAGCTGCACAGCAGCTATCTGATGGCAGAGACCTGAGTTTAACTTCATATATATTGCAGAAGTTGTTCCTCATAATCCAGTCTCGACTACTGAAATTATATTAGGAATTGCCTTGATTCCTCTTTGAATATTTAATATCTCAAATTTGTTATGTATTTATTTTCGCACATTCTATTAGAGGAAAGCATCATCCCAAATCAACATTAGGAGTTTCAACAGTAATATCACAGACTAGTTATCTAGTTGATCTATCCACATTTTGACGAACAGAAGGACAGCCCCTCGTTGCTTCTGTTCAGGATAGAATATTGAAGTTGTTTTACCTTTAGTTTGTTTAACAATAGAATGAATTTTCCTTTAAAAAAGGGTTTTTTGGTAATTGTAGTCTTAAAACAAGTCAGTCTACTTAAAATAGTAATTCGGAAAACATACATTTGTCTACTGTGACTTTGCATAGTTATTTAAGATAGAAGATAAAAGCCTATAGGACTTACTTGCAAACAAAACTTATTATGATCCCTGAAGTGCTCTCAGGTAGCCAGCAAACAATTTATACAGGAACTCAAAAGGAACATCCTGTTGTCTCATCTATACCCTCTTATTCGCCTTCCCTCCATCTCAGGTAACCCAGGAAACTCAAAATCTTTGCTTATTATTTTTCTCATTTTTCTCTCTTTCTTCAAAATGCCCATGAAGAAGTTCCTGCTTTAAGTTATTTTTCTAGCTTTCTATGTGCCCAAATCCTAGCATTCTGGGCTATATACATATGACTAAGATGCTCTCCTAATTTTAACAAAAATATTTAATATTGGGAAGAGAAAAATATGTTCACAGATTAATTTATATAATGATCTCCCCTTTTATTGCAAGCATTGGTACATGTACTCCAAAAACATATATTTTAGGAAGGGCACAAAAACTAATAACTGTGATACCATGTGTCAATAATAAGTGCTATAATGGCAGAGATTTGAAATGTTGGTCTTTCCAGGGGAGCACAGAGATGGGAGCAAGTTACTCCTCCTGAGGAATTTGCAAGTGATACCATCCTGAAAGCAGGTAAATTTCCTAATCTGAATGGGATTTTGTAACCTGTAAAATACAGGAGTTAGAAAGTGAAAAGTCCAAAGAGTTCAAATGATTTAAAGGGTGATTTTAATTTCGGAGAGGTATGAACAGTTTAATTCTGAAGGACTTTTAATAGGGCATTCTTGCTCTTGGTTATACTGCACATGAAGATTTAATATAATGGAATGTGAATTAGAGTTCTTAATGTTCTAATTTTTATAATCCAGGGATCCTGTGGAAAGTATATACCTAAGGAATTAAGTTTAGCTGAGTTATGTTGAAGAAAACTTGTAGAATTGAGAGCTTCAGGCCAAAATGGATGTGAAATATACTGCAGTATCTTTTTTTCTTTTTCAAAATGAAATACACTTTACTCTCTAGGATATGATTCTGTGTTCCTTTATTCTTTCCAAAACATAGAGATATCCACAACGATCTGCTGAAGAATTTTATAACTTCTGGAGTTGGTTTTCTTTTCTTATTTCATCTTTAAACATATGCTGGTTCAAACTGACCCACGCTTTTGCATAATTTGTATTCTGTACCAGTCATTTATTACTTACCTAAAAATCAGCCCCAAAATTAGAAGCTTACAAAAATAACCAATTTTATTATATTTTTGATGGTTCAGCAGTTTGGTCAAGACTCAATTTGTATGACTCTTCTACTCCATGAAGTGTTGAATGAGGTTACCTGATGTTATTCAGTTGACAGATGGACTGATCTTGAATTTCCAAGATAGTTCACTCACATGTCTGGAGCCTTTGCAGGGATGATGGGAAGGTTGAGTTTAGCTGAGACTTTCCACCAAAGAAATTACACATGGCCCCATCTACATATTCTTAGAGTAGTCAAATTTCCCATATGGTGCTTGGCCCCAAAGAAACCGTTCTATGAGAAATGAGTGGAAAATAGTCTTTACAACATAGCCCTGGAAATCACAGATTGTCACTTCTGCCATATTCTATTACGGAGTTATTCACCCCCTCTCGATGGGAGGAGTAGCAAAAAATTGCAACCCTCTTTAGTCTATCACAGTCTGATGTGTGCTCATGAACTATTTACATTTCTCCATTTGAAAAATATACTCAATGCCTTTTTAAAGCCTCCCAAAGCATCATCTCATTACAACCCTTGGCTCAAATTCAAATTCCAGATTTTTGACATCTAAATCAGCTCCAGCTTAGAAAATACAACTACATATATTTCTGCACAAAACTATCCCAAAACATAATGGCTTCAAATATATTTATCATTAGTTCTTATGATTCTGTGGATTTACTGAACCCACGTATGCTCTCATTTAATATCTCTCATGCTGTTACCTTCAGGCAGGACCTGAGACTAGAATTACCTAAAGACATTTTTACTCCATCTGATGCCTGGGCTGGGAAGCTTTGAACAAAACTGGGATATGGTCACCCATATTCCCCCATATAACCTCTTCAAATGGCTTAGTTGGGTTTTCTCACAGCAGGATAGCTGGACCTTTGACATCACCCAGAACGAGTGTTCCAAGATACAGGGAGAAGAAGATTCTAGTTGTTAAAGACTCAGAACTGAAGACTGGTACAATGTCACATCCACCATAATTTATTGCCCAGAAACTGCCCAAATTCAATGAAGAACATATACCCCACATTCATGAGAGAAATGCCAAACAACTAATAGCCATGTCTAATCTGCCACAGTTGTAGCCAACCACAAATTATTTACAGTTCTTCAAAAACCAAAACAGGGCTTCCCTGGTGGCGCAGTGGTTGAGAGTCCGCCTGCCGATGCAGGGGACACGGGTTCGTGCCCCGGTCTGGGAAGATCCCACATGCCGCGGAGCGGCTGGGCCCGCGAGCCATGGCCGCTGCGCCTGCGCGTCCGGAGCCTGGGCTCCGCAACGGGAGAGGCCACAGCAGTGAGAGGCCCGCATACCTCAAAAAAAAAACCCCAAACATACTCATGCCCTCCAAAGACCTCCCAAAGTCTTATCCAATTATACTATCAGGCTCAGACTCACTTTTAGGATCTTGTCACCCAGTGGAGCTTCAAGTGTAGATGAGGCTCCTGGTGGTGGTTCCCCTAGTGCATCCCCTGGTAGAATGTTATTCGGTCTGAAGACTTGAGAACTATGAGACAAGTTATCTGACCCTCCCCCCACACACACATCCAACAAACATTGATGAGATGGTCTTAGGGTAACCACAATAGACACTCCTTTTCATGAGGGTCGGGGGAAAACAGGACCCACATAGCAGTCATTGTGGTCCATAGAAATTCTTCAATACAGCTGGGCACATGTTGACAATGCATCCATTAGGGACCTCCTCTGATCCTCAGAAGTGACTCCTTGGCTCTGCTCTCTGGGGTTTTTTGTTATGCCCTTGAATTCACCTTTCCTTTTTCATAAAAAACTACCAGTATTTGACACTATATAACCTTTTCATTCTGCTTCCTGTTTGTAGAAGTGTGGAGTCCTAAAGCCACTTTTCTTGTGTGTACTCTCTTTATCCCTTTTAGGCTAAGCTGGTGGTACAATTCTCTTAAAAACCTAATGAGTTTTCTGTAAGCCTTGTAGGAATTCACTCAAATAGAAAACACACTCACAAATTGCCTTGAGACAAGCCCCTCTCCATCACTGGCCACCTAGAAAACTGTTGTGAAATAACATCTTTTTTATTAGAAATCCTTTTATCTAGAAAAGAGGGTCTACAAGTCATAACCTTAAATCTTCTGAGGACTTAGAAAGAGGCTTTCATCCATACTCTTGGTTTTTGCTTTACCCAAACCCCACATTTTACTGCCTTATAGTTGGTCTTTTCCTTGAGACGATGTTTTACCTTGAGAATATTTTACTAGGAGAGATGGAGGATGAGAGACAGTTTTAATTTCAGGTCTAGTATGTCTTGGCTCCTTTATGTTTTCTCTAAGTTATGCTGGAAGACTGAAATGTTTTATCTTTAGGTTACCTCTCTTTTCATATTTTATCTTAAGGACCTATAAGAAGTCAGTTGGCACTTTCCATATTCTTCCTGGAAATCTCCCCAGTGAGATCGATGAGTTAATTTGGTAACCTTTTTATTTTCCCTATTACTGCAGATAACTGAGCTGCCAAAATTTTGCCACTATATAAAAAGGGTCCTTTTCTGTAACCTCTAAATGTTTTACATCTGGTCTTTTGATCCCTCACCTATAGTCTTTTCAAGGCCCTTACAACTTACAAAAAATTTCCTCAAATTTTTGTCCAGTTTGTACCTGTCACCTGTGTTCAAAGCCAGTGCCACATGTTTAAAGTTTGGGTAAAGGCAAGTTCCCATTTCCTGCTGCCAATTTCTGTTCTGGTTATCTACTACTGCAAAACAAATAACTCCAATTTAGCATATTAAAACAATAATCATTTTATTATATCTCAGGGCTTTCTGGGTCAGAAATTAGATCAGGACTTAGGGAACTCTTCTGTTACATTGCCTGAGGTTATTTGGTGGTATTCAGCTGGCAGAGGCTGGTAAAAATGGTCAAATATGGCGACTTCTGTGTCTGGAGTCTTCCCCAGGGATATCTGGAAGCCTGGTCTCTTGTGGAGCTGTCCACTAGAGTGCCTACAAGTGACCTATTTAGCTTAACAGTCTTAAGATAAAAGGACTTCTTATATAGTGTCACAGAGCTCCAAAGAGAGTGTTATATAAGATCTGGGTGGACATTGAAGGATCTAATGACTTGGTCTTGGAAATCCCAGATTGTCACTTCAACTTCATTCAATTGGTCCAGCAAGTCAACACAACCCAGATTTAAGGTGAGGAAAATTATACTCTATCTCTTAATGACAAGAGTAGCAAATAATTTGCAACCATTTTCAAATGTACTAAATATTTCAACTACACAGAATCATTTTTATAAAAAACATATTTTGATATGGGCTTTTGGATATCTTCTATGTGAAGGTTGTTTGGAAACTGGCAGTTTATTCTCAGGTAAATAATTTTATTGTGTTTAAGATTCATATCATTAGTTTTCATGAGGAAATTCTTTGATTAGTGAGGTAACTACTCTGCAAATGTATGTTTAAAATCCTAACTATTTAAATGTTACAAGTGTATACAGTTATGATTCTTTTCTAAAGTACAGATATTTCTTTGGGAAGATAAAATGTTATGTAGGGGTGATGTAATGGTTTTGTTTAATATTAAATTTGGGAAAGTCTTCCCCATTACAAACGCAATTCACATAAGCAATGTTATTAGGCCTTGCAAAGGTAAACCTATAAATTAGTTTTTATGAAAATACTGTTATTTGTTGTAGAATAGATAGTAAAACCAGCCCAAATTTTACCTTTCCCAAATCCCTGCCCTTGCCAAGTAACTTCATAGTTACTTTATAATTACTTTATAATTCCCCCTACTCTGATGCTGGGTCTTGGCCAATACACTTAGAAATGACATTGTGTCAGTTGTGAATCTGGGTTTCGTGAGTCTTTGCATGCTTGGACTTCTGTAATTGCCATTAACAATGCTCTCAGACCAGCTTGTTGCAGAAGAAGTGATAAGGGGATCGTAGCTGAGTTGCCCAAGTCACTCCACTGAGAGCCAGCCTAGATTAGCCAATAGTCAGTACACTCTCAGACACATGAGTGACTCTAAAATCTAAAGAAGCCCAAGCAAAGCAAAGCCTAAATCACCAGCACACACTCATCAGCTGAATAGTGTTAATTGTTTTAAGTCACTTACTTTTGGAATGGTTGCTCATTGGTCGTTATTGTAGCAAGAAGTAACTGATACAGAAATTGATACTAAGAGTAGGGTGTTGTAACAAAAATCTAAACTATGTGGCACGATTTGGGGACAAGGTTTCAGCAGAAGGCTGGAAGTACAGTGAAGAGGTATTAAAAGGAGGTTGGAAAAATGGAAAGGGAGCTGACAAAGGAAGCTAAAATATAATGACCATATTAAGTAGTTGCAAAACATTTGGTAAAACTATTACCTGCTTTAACTTATAAGATAAATATAACTAACAAATATTTTATCTTGAGCCCAGAGATTTCCAGGCAAAAAGTTGAAAACAGCAGTTGTTTCTTATTCACTATATATGAAAATGTAATACACTCAAGAGATGAGCTCAGAATAGTGGCTAGGTGCAAATAGAAGGAAAACAGAGGGTCCAGTACCTGCTAAATTGGAAGTTAAAACTCTTTCTCATCTCCAGCTTCTCACACTGCTAAGACATGACATAAGGGATAAGGACAAATCAAGGGTGTGGCTATGAGTCAAAATTAAGCAGTTAATAGTACCCTTCACCTGGACAAAAGGACTTCTGGGAACTGAATGTCATGGCTCTATAGCAGCCTGAACAATCCAAGCACCATCACCAAGTCTAGAGAGAGATGAAATTCTCAAAAAGAATAGCGAGTGTGGCTTTGAAACTTGAAAACTGCTAAATCAAATATTTAAAATACACTTTACGTTTTTAAAAAAGATGCACAGGCAAAAGAACAAACAAGCTGATCAAAAATGGACTGAGACTTTTCAAAATAAGGGAAAAGGACAAATCAAGGGTGTGGCTATGGGTCACAATTAAGCAGTTAATAGTACCCTTCACCTGGACAAAAGGACTTCTGGGAACTGAAAGTCATGGCTCTATAGCAGCCTGAACAATCCAAGCACCATCACCAAGTCTAGAGAGAGATGAAATTCTCAAAAAGAATAGCGAGTGTGGCTTTGAAACTTGAAAACTACTAAATCAAATATTTAAAATACACTTTACGTTTTTTAAAAAAGATGCACGGGCAAAAGAACAAACAAGCTGATCAAAAATGGACTGAGACTTTTCAAAATGTAAATAGACCATTAGGACTCCAAATTTATATGATTGGGAAACAAGCTTTGAATGATCTTTACAGAACAAAATTTCCAGTGCTGTTTTTGGATGGGGCAAAAGGCACTCGGGAAAGGGAAAGATATCCCAGAGATATGAGCTAAAAGCTGTAGAGAATAACAAAATGAGAAATCCTTCTTTCTTATCAAAGTTGGACCTAAGAACATTCTCCATCACCGGAATAGAGGACCTGGCTATAATTGCCAAGTGCAATTTCAGAATTTCTAGATGAATGACTTCTAAAGAGCCTTGGGTTCTTTGTCTTAACAAACAGTAGCACTGATTCTTTTTATCCTGCTGCAGTTTTGCACACTATGTGTTGGGTTTGAGTGGGACAGAAAACTTGTCTTCTTTGGTTCATAGGACTTTAGAAGTAGCTACATTCAAATTCATGTATATCACAGGATCCTGGAGTTGGAGCTTATGTTTGATTGGATGAGAAATGAGTATATTTCTCATTAGGGAGGAAATGAAAAATTGTGCCCTTACGAGCAGACAGGGGTCTTGCAAAATTGCTCAAATTCCTTATCTCTCTAGATTCACACTCTTTGACATATATTTGTAGTGTTCTTTATCTCTAACTCTTGGCTCATCCATGTGACCTATTTGACTAATAGAATTGTGAACTCAGAACTCAAGAAGATTTACAGGTTTCTATTTTCTTTCTCTTGAACGTCTGCCATCACCCTGATGACATGCCCAGGAGGATCAGAGCCACATGGAAGATAGCTGAATCAGGCCCCCTCAATCTTCCAAACTGAGACCATACCAAGCTCATCCCCAGACAGCTGAATCAGCCCAGGCAAGATCTGAAAATTACCTACAGGAGTCTAATGAAAATGACCTCCTGCACTTGTCCACTTAGTAAATGCTTACTGTTTGAAGACATTGCAATTTAGGGCCATTATTTAGTATTTTATGGCAGTAGATATTTGATATGTTACCTGTAAAACTTTCTGATTCTAAATTTGCATTGTCTTCCTTTTCTGAAGTATTTCCAGTAAACATAAAAGTATTGGTAATCTTAAAATTAAGAACTGTATATCTAGCCAGGATAAGAAATAAACTTTCTAAATATATTTGAAGCTTCTCTGTGCAACTTACCATCAAATTCTCTTTCTTTCCTATATGCCAGAGATAACAGCAATTTAAATTTTTTTCTATTATCCTCAAGCATTTTCATAATTCTACTATGTAGATATTTTTTCTGCAAATAAAATATAGCATTGCTTTTCATTTAAAAAAATATGATAGTAACATTCTTTATCATCTGCAATGGCTTTTAATACTCAGTATTATATATTTTTAGTTTTTACCATTTTAAAACGCATTATTCCAGTCAATCATTTTCACTATTGTGTTGCATTACTTTATATGGCCATGCCACTAATACTTTTATTAAATCATTTTCTCTATATGGACATTATGTTATCATGTTATGCCATCAGACACCATTTTGTATATTGGCTGCATATAAGAATTCGGTTTTAAATTTTATATCTTACTCTTCTGAGTTACTAAAAGCAATGAAAAGTCTGTAAACCAGCATATATTTTATTCACGCTTCAGGATTTGTCTCATGTATTCAGCTAAGAAACACCAAATGTAATACTATTCATGTTGACATATTCCATACTTCACAGCTCTGCAAAACTAGCAAAGTTCACATAAACATAGATTGGCTTAACCGCCAGGAACATTAAGAATTTTTTAAAATAATACATATTTAACTATTTTGTATAGACTTATTCAACATAATATCAATCCTAGAAAACAATTTGCATTACTTGCTCACATTTTAGAAGTCCAAACAGACTCCTTAGCAATTCACTTTTTAGTCTTGACCTGGGTACCACTGCTCTAAGTGTGAATTAGAATACAGAAAAGTATTTTATGTGTGATTGGTTAACATTCTGTAGTGAGAAGGCAGTACTGAGAGTTCTAAGTGTACAGCAAACGCCTCTTAAAAGGATAGTAATGAAGAACTGTAAATAAAAGTAAATTAAACATTTCTTTTATTATTCAGAATATCTCTTAGTGATTCTACATGGGGCTTGCTTCTCCTAAGTAGACACAAAATATTATTTTTACAAAGCAACGCATGGGTACTGAGGAAGCCATTATTTAGATAAGCTCGGAAACATTAAAGGCAATATATTCAAATGAAATTTTGTGACCTCTGCTCCCACTGATGCCGGTGCTGCAAAATGTTGACCTTATTTCAGTACCGAAATACCTATGTTGAAAATCTCTACACTCCATTTCATTCACTATTAAGAGGAGCTTGACTTTCAAACATGAGGAAATCTAAATGTCTAGACAGATACATATTAAAGAATCATATAGATTGCTTCTTATGTCTCAAATAATACTATTAGAAAAAAATGAGACTTGTAATTATTTTTTAACAGGTGAAAGACTGACCTAATTTAACAGTATTTAAAATAGTAAGAACAGTTCCTATTTCTATCATGGTAATATGATTTATAACACTTCAGGATCCACAGAACAGAGTAACGAGTTTACACTAAGTAATTATCAAAAAATTTTCTTAGAAAACATTTTTAAAATAACAATGATCTATTCACTTTTTGACAAAAAGCCTTTATAAACATTTAGATTTTACACTGCTTGAGTAATGCTTAATTGTGCCAACATGCTACACTTCATCTTTGCAAATTATCACAATTTTAGAGCAATCCATTTCCTTTCACTCATCTAGGTATTAAATATTTTTATGAAGATTTTCCTAGTTTTATCTTGCATTCCTATTTCTATAAACTTTACGTTAAAAATTCTAAATAAACAACATTAGGAAATAAGGTGTCATCTACACATTTCAATATAAGAATGTGTCTGAATTGTATTAAGTCAGCCATAAATCCTCAGGCTAAAGTCTTTACATATTTTTAAGCAATCTTCTCCATTTAAAAACTTAAATCACTTTCCTAATCAATGAGTTAATAGTCATTAGCAAAACAAAATCTAAGGGTTTAATGTAGTGAACAATAGTCTTCATATTTTAATTCAAATCTATTCTTCTAGAGACATTTCTACTGCATTTGAGGCTCTTTCAGTTACATATTTCTATGTGACAAATCACAGCAAAACATATTGGCTTAACACAAGCTCAATTTTTTTATTTCTCACAATCCCATGGGTAGCCTGAGCAATTTTTCTGTTGGCCTCACTTGGACTCACTCATGCAGTTGCATTCAACTCTGGGTCAACCACTGGCTAAGCTCAGCCAGGATGGCTGAGACAGTTGAATCTTTTTCCCCAGGTAGTTTTTCATTTCTAAGGAGGCTCCATTGATTTCTTTAGATCCTGGTCATCTCAGGGTATTAAAAAGGGCTAAGCCAGCTCCATAATTTGTGATGTTAACAAGAGTATTTAACCAACATAGGTCCTTCTAAGTCTGGGGCTCTGTGAGACTGCACAGGCTTCATGCCCAGATGCCAGCCCTAAAAAAGGGTAAGTGTGGAAGCTACAGAAATTCCTGAAGCCCTGGATCTTCAGTCACACAACTTCATACCTGCCAGATTCTATGGTTTAACACAAGTCTAAGGCCAGTGCATAGTCAAAGGGGTGGACCTGGATGGGAAGAATTTGTGATCATATTTTTCAATCTATTACAAGAGATGTTTTAATTCTGTCCCTTCTTAAATCATCTAAGAACCCTCGGCATTTTCTCCCTTTCAAAACATAATCTTTAAAAACTTAAATTATTTAATAAAATCATGCAGGGAAGGAGAAGGGGAAGCTGGGATGAAGTGAGAGAGTGGCATTGACATATAAACACTACCAAATGTAAAATAGATAGCTAGTGGAAAGCAACTGCATAACACAGGGAGATCAGCTCTGTGCTTTGTGTCCACCTAAAGGGGTGGGATACGGAGGGTGGGAGGGAGACACAAGAGGGAGGGGATATGGGGATATATGTATACGTATAGCTGATTCACTTTGTTTTCCAGCAGAAACTAACACAACAATGTAAAGCAATTATACTTCAATAAAGATGTTAAAAAAATAAAATAAAATAAAATCAGAGAAAAAAATACATAAAATCAAATACACTTTGCTATATCCAATCTTGTTTACTTAATTTAAGAATTTGATTTTTTAAATTTGTGTCTTTTGACCACCTTCATCTAATTTCCCCTCCCCCTACCTGCTCACCTCCGGTAATCACAAATCTGACCTCTTTTTCTATGAGTTTGTTTATTTGCTTGGCTGGTTTTTGAAGTATAATTGACCTCCAATACTATGTCAGTTCCTAATGTACAATATAGTGATTCAATATTCCTACACATTAGAAAATGATCACCATGATAATTCTAGTTACCATCTGTCATCATAGATGTCACCAGAATTTAAACAGGAGAGAAGATTGAAAACGAATAAATGAAAAGCATTAGTAAAAAATCTATAGATTTTTCAATCTAACATATATATTTGGAAAAGTATATTTGGAAGGAAAAGGGATATTACGGGATCTCCAGGTTGTTTATTACATTATATAGAGATCTCTGCCAGGTAATTTACTATGAACAAATGCTCCTAGATGCATGTGTATGGAGCTGTTCCATTTCAAAAAAACAGAACTGTGTATTAATCTCCAGATGCAGTGTAAGCCTTTGTAAAGCACCAAAGTTCTGTATAACTCAAATGAGAATTAGCCTCCAGGTGTGCAAAATAGATCACGCTGTGAACATACATTTCTGACCTGTAGTTAAAAGGGACTAGTTTGCTTTAAAGAGGACAAAGAAAGATTTTGTAAACCAAAATCTTTAAATCAAAGAAAGAAAGGGAAAAAATCTGGGGTGCTGTCATTTTCACCGTGGGCCACCCATGTTCTTAGAGCAGCAGTGCTAAGGTCACTGGGCTATGATTAGCAATGAAAGGCTCTTTTATCACGTTGAGAGATTCAGTTCATGTTCCCACCAACACTTGGATGTTTTCGGCATTATTTTAATACTGTCTTCTGATTTTAACTTCTATTTAAATGCAACCTTTACTATAAAGGCTAATACTGTCTTCTGATTTTAACTTCTATTTAAATGCAACCTTTCCTATAAAGGCAATGGGTCCCAATTCTTTCCATTAATTCTGATCTTTCAATGACATTGTTACAGCTTCTCTACATTCTGATTCTAAATTTGCATTGTCTTCCTTTTCTGATGTCTAAAATCGTGTAGGAGTGTAGGTGGGTTTGGCCCTTATAATTGCTGCCTTCATCTTATCTGTACAAGATCCAGCCATGTGTTTAGCGGAAAGGAAATTGACGTAATATATGTTGTTGTAAACTGTGATAATTGTAGAAACTTTGTTGGACCTATCCGTAGGAGGGAGTAAAAAAGTTTAGTAACTGAGAGCCACAGGAGCTTTCCCGGTGTCTTCCAATAAGAGCTCGAGGTCTTTGTTGTTATTGCTGTTTTTCCACTTGAGAAAGACACAGTTAAAGAGGAAAACAACTTCAGGGTAATTGAGGGATTGGATCATTCTGCTGAGAGTGCACCAAAGAGAAGAAAACCCATTACTGGAAAGGGGCGAAGAAACCCGGGAGAGGCCAGATTGCCAGAAGTGTGGATCTCACAGCACTGAACGCCGGCGCAGGAGTGAGACAGGGTCCCCCACAGCTTCAGACAGAAGGACTCCCTGCCCCTACACTGATCGTGAGTGAGTCTGAGGACATGGAACAAGCTGGGCTTAGTGGGAATTTTCAGCTTTCCATATGCTATTCACTACTGCCAGGCTGTGTTATGTTAATTAAACCTCTTCTTCCAAAGTGGTGATTACAAAAGAGGTCTGCCAAAGTCCAGCATAGTGTAGAAGCCGAGGAAGAAAGGATGGAGGCTCTGCCATGAAATGAGGAGAAGCCCAAACACCCGGACCCAGGCATCTTGGGGAAAGTATAGTCAAAACAAGATTAACTGGTTTCTGGATGTACAAATGAAACAGTGAGCTCAGACCCCAAAAAGAGCACAGTGAGTGGTAGATAACTTGGAGCCAAATTTACTAATTAGAATCATCTCAAATGACCCGGCATCTCCTGCCAAGGACATCAGTAAAAAAGAGTAGATGAGCGCTTTCCTCTGCAGAGCCACTGTGCCTTTATACCCACCTGCTCCCCCTTACATGGTGTGGTTTGAAATGCGAGGTTTCACACAGCACTGAGAGAATAAGATACTGAAACATTTATGTAAGGAGCCCCCATTTTTGTAAAGTAATGACAAAATAACCTCTATATGACTGCTGATAAATGACTAATAGATGATAGATAGATAGATAGATAGATAGGTAGAGATTCAGAAGTGATACAGAAAAGGACAGAGGAGAGAAGAAGAGATGAAATTTTAAAAATACAAAAAAGAAACTTCTTTTTAAAAGTCGCAAGCATGTATATTATTCAATTTGAATGCTGTATTTTTATAAGATTATGTGTGTGTACATGTAATGACAAAAATTTGAAGAACCTCAGGTAGTCTGAACTACTGATTCTTGAAAGAAGTAAAAGTTACTTCTATACTCTTTTCATGTTAATTCCTGAACAAGTAAATATCTGAACAGCCATTAAATTTTATGATACATTTATTGGAACCAACAAAATGTCAGGCATTATTCTGATCTGGGGGCCCAACAGTCTCCTTCCTTCTCATTATTCCTCTTTACTGCGTAAGAACAATAAGGTAGCGTGATGTTCCATGGGCTATGAACAAGAGGCTTTATGGTGGAACCAACTCTACCAAATAATGGCCAAGAGTAGAGGGAGTGGGGGACACTTTCCCAATAGGGATGAAGAATGGAGATGTTCATACATCCATAGTACAAATGTGAAAGATAAAAGTTTCTAACCATGTCCTGGACACACACACACACACACACACACACACACACACACACACACACACACACCCCTTTACTCTATAGATAAAATTGTCTCCAAAAACTTAATGCACACACAACACACACCACACACACACACACACCCCTTTACTCTATAGATAAAATTGTCTCCAAAAACTTAATGATTTTTTAAATATAAAATTTTTAAAGTATTACTTGATTCTCCCTTAACTTTTCATTTTCTTAAGACATTTACTTTTGGGTTATATAAAGGAGGATCGATTCTTTACAGCAATTGAATAATCACATAGAAAATCATTCATCTCAAATAGGTACCCAACTTGGGGGTGTTTTTTTGTTGTTATTGTTGTTTTTTATACCCACCTTGTTTTTATTCTCTCCCTAGTCTACAGTATGTGGCTGAAGATGTAATTTGATTCCTGTAAAAAATTAGTTTCATGTCAGGACCCCAATACTATTGTCCTTTCACTGGCAAAACTCCCACTGTGGTCAATCAGAGCTTTCCTTCTGACCTAAGGAGAGTGCAGTTGGGTCCCAGTGCAGGAGAAAATGTGAGCAAATACAAGGGCTGTTTGGTCACCGTAGATTGCTCAAACACAGTTAGGAGCATTTGAGTTCCTCTAACTCCCGCTGGGCTGCTGACCTTAAATTTGAGCAGCAGAGCATCAGGAGGAGAGGCCTGCTTTGGAAAAATCCTGTGTCCTTTTTCTTTAGGTATTTCTGCAGCCATTTAAAAATTTCTCATAAGTTCTATCATGGGGATTAAATTCAGATACTTGGCTAGCTGAGTTTGTGAGGGTAGAAGTAGGGATGATGAAGTTGGTAAGAGGAAGAGAAGGGAGGAGAAGGAAGAAGATTGGACCAGATGAGAAATTATATGGGGGGATGAAAAATAACTTTCCATGATTATTTTTCCAGAGAATCCATAATTACAACAATCAATACAACAGAGAAACTACAACATAACCTAGTAAATTATGTTTTTAATCCCTAAAGCATTTTTAATATTTTCAAAGTCAGTAAAGTAAGCCTATATGATTTTTCCTTACCTTATGCTATTACAAAACAAAAATATTTACTAGAACACAGAATATAATATCTGAATTATCGCTTGAGTCATTTCATTTTAGTCATGTATAGTCAGGAGCAACTTGACTATGAAGTATTCTAAGACTGAAACCTTTCTTTCTCATTATTATATATATATTTTTTTTGATTCATTGATTGAAGATACTTTATTCACTATACATTACAGAAATTGTTATTTATTGACAGGAATTTCGGTTGATATTTTCCTCTGAGGTGTCATCTTTCACTAAAAGAGCATGCTTGAATTTACATTTTTAATGAGTTTCTAGTGAAATGTAAGTGGTTCATGGAATTTTATTTCTTATTATGGAAACAACACTTAACATGAGATCTACCCTCTTAACAGACTTTTAAGTGTACAATACAGTATTTTTAACTACAGGCAGAATGTTGAAAAGCAAATCTCTAAAATTTATTCACCCTGCATAACTGAAATTTTATTCCTGTTGATTAGTAGCTCCATGTCTTGCACTTATCCCAGCCTCTGGCAGCCATTTTTCAATGCTTTGCTTCTATGAGTTTGGCTACTGCAGACATCTCATATAAGTGGACTTGTATGTACTTAAAAGTATTTGTCCTTTTATAAATGGCTTATTTCACTTAACATAATGTCCTCAAGATTCATTCATGTTGTCACATATTGCAGGATTTTCTTCTTTTTTTAAGGCTGAATTCTTTATTTTTTTTAATTCAGCTTTATTATGTTTGACAATAACAATGACATCTTTTTTCTTCTATAAGTATTTACTGAAATATAGTTGATTTACAATGTTTCAGGTGTACAGCAGTAATTCAGTTTTATACCTATATTATATATATATATATTCTTTTTCAGATTCTTTTCCATTATAGGTTATTACAAGATATTGAATATAGTTCCCTGTGCTATACAGTAGGTCCTTGCTGTTTATCTATTTTATATATAGTAGTGTGTATCTGTTAATCTCCAATTCCTAGTTTATTCCCCTTACCCCCTTTCCCCTTTGGGAATCATAAATTTGTTTTCTATGTCTGTGGGTCTATTTCTGTTTTGTAAATAAGTTCATTTGTAACATTTAGCAACCTAAATGTCCATCAACAGATGAATGGATAAAGAAGATGTGGTACGTATATACAATGGAATACTCAAGCAGAAAAAGGAATGAAATAATACCATTTGCAACATCATGGATGGACCTAGAGATTATCATACTAAGTGAAGTAAGAGAAACACAGATATCATATGATATCACTTTTATGTGGAATCTAAGGCTGAAATCTTGACAGAGGTTTGAATAAGGAAAGAGAAACACTAAAGAAAACGACTGTTGATTAAAACAAGTAAAATACTGTGGGGGCCAAGATTGAAGAGGTCAGAAAATATGGGCGCGCTCTCTTAACTTCAGGACTGGTTCAATCAATTTGAATTTTGCTAGATTTTGTGGTTTGCCAGCCCCAAGTCTATGATTTTGAAGCCTGTTGTTTTTGAGACTTGATGCACCTTATGGTAAAAATAAACAAAAATGAGATTCAGTGACTGAAAATCTAATTCTAGAATTATTCTTTTCCCCGCATTTTCATATGACTTCCAGTTCCAATGGACACTCACTATGGAGGCAATTAAGGTACAAAAAATCCATACTGAATTTGGAATCAGAAGGCATCAACTTGAAACCTAGTTTGTTCATTTACTAGCTATAGGATTTTGGGAATTCAGGGTTGGAGTGGAGGTTGTTAAAACCATTCTTCTCTTGATACACAGTTAACTATTGATACAAAACAAACATGGATGAATGTCAAAAGCATCTATTAAGCAAAACAAGCCAGACACAAAAAAATGTATACTCCGTGACATAATTTTTAGGAACAGACAAAGCTAATCAGTAGTGAATCAGAAGGATGGTTGCTGCAGGGTGGGTGGGGAGGGTGAAGACAGAGGTGAAGTCTGACTGGGAAAGAAAATGAGGAAACTTGGTGATGGGTATATTTAGTATCTGGATCTTGGGATGTTCACCAGGTTATATATATTCAAAATCACTATGCAATGCTTAAGCTTTGTGCTTTTTATTCTACAAAAATTATATCTCAATAAAATACTATAAAAATCCATGGAGAAGGGAGAAAGCAAATGAAAATATAGAAAAGCTTAGAATAACTTGAAGTAAGGCCCTAATATCCAAGAAGGGAAGAGAGGACAGGACATCAAAAACCCATTTGGTTTTTTCCATTTCCTCAGCCTGTGAAAAATGGAGAACTACAACTAGACCCAAGAAATCCAAGAGACAGAATATCCACTTTAAATAGGATTCCTTTCTTGACAACCATGGGTCTGTCCTTCCCCTTGGTCTTCATGATTCCCTCAAAATGCAAATTGCTTTCCAAGGCATGCTAGGAGTTCATGAAACAGATATAACCTGTTTTGTTTTGTTTTTTAATCTCTACCTGAATCTATAATAAAAGTATCACTTACAAAAAGTTCAAAGTAGAATTGTTTGAAATTCTATCCCAAGTTCTTGAAATAAGCTGATGTGTGCTGTCCATATATACTATACCATGTACTACCTGGAGTTCTACATTATTTTGCGTTGTAATTCCAAAAGACTGCAGCCCCCTCCCCCCATACTCCATAACACACACCACAACCCTCCACCCCAACACACACACACACACACACACACACACACACACACACACACACACACACACACAAAGAATGCAGCGTCACTGGGAAATACCTTACTGGAGAAAATATCTTACTGGAGATCACACGTGAGTATTTGGGAAGATATGGTCTGAAATGAAATGGAATTATTCATTAATAATCACAGAAAATGAATCTGAGGCATCCAGTTCATCTCCTTGCCATTTCAAGATTTTTCTCTCTATTAAGATACTCATATACTAATATAAACAAGTGATATTGTATTGCATTAGTTCACGTTTAATATGACTTTTGTATTCCATTTTCTATTTCACTAGTTGTCATGTATATTCTTATTGTTTTCATATTCCTCCTTTTGCCAATAGTGTTTTTTTAATAAGATTTTCCTTATAAAGTCAAATCTAAAATGTTTTGGTTTTCTATATAATCAATTTTCCATAGTTCTATAATGATTGCTTCATAACATTCTATGGCTGGTATTATTTCCTTTGTTTTCATTTATAAAACTAATATAGGAATTGAAAATATAAATGCATGTGTAGAGTTTTCCATATCACTGCACAGATTTAAATTTAGAATCTTTGCAGGGCAGTTTGTAAAAACATAACAATATAATCAGATAGTTAAAGGATAGTGATTTTCTGAAGTATTGTTTTTGTAAAGCAAACTTATAACTGGATACTGAATGACCTGAGTGATTATATTTCTGGTTAATAAGCAGGTTTCTGACTCTCCCTGTATGATCATTGACTACTGGGACTAGTCAACAAACCTGAGCATCTAATGGTATTCTTAAATTATCTAAAAAATTAAGGAGATATCAGTCAACAAATTACTCTAGTACTTGGCATTTTTATTAGTTTATTTTTTTGCTAAAAGACAACAAAAACAAAATAAACAGTGTATGCAATAAATTAAATTGCTGAAATCTTTAAGTAATTGCCTCACTGATTTTCCATCATTGGAAACACATACACACACACAAACAAATGAGATGAGAATTAGTGATAAGAAAAGTCTGGAACATATTATCCTGCAGGAAAAAAATTTAAAAATGTTGCAAGCAGAACTATTCCTAGAAACTTTTAGTATCTGGAACTATCCTTTTGGGTACAAGACTCCAGGCCATTGGTTCTCAATCCCATCAGACTCAATACCTCCTTCATGCAACAAATATTTTTATAATGTCACTTTTATTCTCCCAATACAAAATTCACAGGTAATATCATGTATCAATGAACAATTTTAAAAATTAATCATTAACTGTTCTATGAAGGAGAAAATAAAGAAATTGATTTATAACAAAATACTCTACATTAATATTTACATTTTAGACATGACTATGCTAATAACCATAATGAATTGGATAGATGCTGACTCCTATAAATATAATCACTGTGAATATACAGACAAAAATGCAAATTCGCTGTATTGTTGCCTCAAAAATCAAAGAAATCACAGTGTGATTGTGAGAAATGATGAGTCACTCTTGGTAAAGTTCTTAACAAAAACAAAGTACAATCTTTCCTAAATTTGCACAGTAGTTGCCTTACCGGAAAAAATCTGCATATACTAAAACTATTCACAAAAATACTTGACTTTACTAGGCTCGGTTATTGATTAACAGGTCATGCAGAGCCATAGAATCAGTCACTGTACAAGACTTTCTACACACTCAGGGCACCCAGCATCCCTAGCAATTGCCCATTAAATGACAGCAATGTCTCTCCACTGGTCATGACAGCAAATGCCCCAACACATTTCCATTTCCCAAAGAACCTCTAGGGGATTGTACATCCAGTTAAGAACCACTGTTCTAAATAAACTACACTATATGTTTGCTACCACAGGTAAAACATTGGTCTAAACAACTATAACAACAACAAAGTTAAGTCACCGTAAAAAAGAATCCCTGTACCTTCTTGCTTTTCTCTTGCTTTTAGCCTAAGAGCCTTGAATAGAGTGGAGAGAAGCAGCTGCTGCACTCATATTCCACGGTCTCTGACATCAGAGAGGGGAGTGCCTGCTATTACTGGGCCCAAATGTCTTGCCCAGGACAATCATGTTTTTTTAATTCAGTTTTTCAGAGAGCAACTAGCCCTGTTTGAGGTTTATGTGTAATCATAAAGCATGAGCCTAAACTTACCCCATTAAATAGTGTGACATCAGTAACAAAGGCTAACACTTCCAGGGGCTGCTGACTCCTGTGCCAGGCACTGCACTAAGCAATGTGATACGTATTAATGCATTTCATTCTCATGACCCTATGAGGAAAGTGTTATCATTCCCATTTATAGATGAGGAAAATGAGAAAACTGAGGCACAGCCTAAAGCCACACAGCCAGAAAGTGGTAGAGCAAGACTGGAAACCTGTCATCTGGTAATCTGGCCATCTGGTGCCAGAGTCCATGTGCTTAGCTACATATGGTATACTCTTTCTGGTGCACGTGGGTAAAAGAAGGGAAAGGGATAGTTATAAACTAGTCTGTCTAAAAACTTTAGAGCTTGTTGTTGTTATTTTTTTTTTTACTGTCACAGGATGTAGTTACTCCCTTCTTCTCTATCAGCTGCTTCCTCAAATTACCACTGTTGTTCTAAGATAATATCTGAAGCCCCTAATGCATAGGTCCTGTGGAAGTTACTCTCAGCTTGCTGGTCTTGGGGATGGCTCTGATTTTATACTTATGGAGTCTTCCAGAATATGCACAGGCACATTGTTTCTACTTATAAATCTTGGTCCTCTGCTTTTGCAGTTTTAATTAAATTGTCCAATGAACATTTTTATTCCTCTGATACACTCTAGCACAGTTAATTTATAGATACTTAGGAAGTCCGGAAATCTCATGGATCAGAAATTATAGTAGTGCAGGTTATAAGTTCTCTGAGGGCAGATAATATGTTTGTTCTAGTTAGCACTTTATCTCCTAGCACAGTGGCTAAAACCTAGCAGGTGTATGATAATGGTTATTGAAGAAATAAATTAATAAATGAATTATATATAAGATTTGAGAAAACAGCTTGGCTTGAATTCACTCATCATGATACTATTGCTATGGCAACTCTCCCTTCTTGATCAAGTTCTTTCACCTTTTAGCATAATTGTCCAAACCTGTCAACTTTCTGTGGTTCTCTGTCAGACGTGATCCAACTCATGATCCATGAGTTATCATGGCCCATAACTCCTGAAATTAAAAACAGCATCAGGGCTTCCCTGGTGGCGCAGTGGTTGGGAGTCCGCCTGCCGATGCAGTGGACACGGGTTCGTGCCCCAGTCCGGGAAGATCCCACATGCCGCGGAGCGGCTAGTCTCGTGAGTCGTGGCAGCAGAGCCTGCGCGTCCGGAGCCTGTGCTCCGCAACGGGAGAGGCCACAACAGCGAGAGGCCCACGTACCGCAAAAAAAAAAAAAGCATCAAATTTGTATGGAAATTATCCCTTTCAAACAATCTCCAAAATCTTTTTTTTTATAACATTGAATCACCATTTACTATATATTTAGCATAGAAATCAAACTACATAATAATCTTGTTGTATTTTAAGCATATTTTTTTCTATGACAACGCAAGTTTTTCATTTAGAGATGTTCCTTTCTAAACATTGAAAGGGAAGAAAAGGAAAGTAATATTTATATACATAAAGGTCAAAAATTGTTAGAAGAATATTCAAAAAAGAGTTCCTTCATTATATAATTTTCATATGAAATCAGAACAGAAAACATTTAAGAGTCTATAAAACATTTATGGCATCATTAAATTGGCTTGTCTGACAAGGTTTGCCTTCATTGCAGTGATATGTCGATGGGGGTTGATGTGGCATACAGCTGCAACAGCGACAGTACTCCATGGCATGCGTTTTGTTGGAAACCACAAAGATTCAAAATGACAAAACAATTTGAATATAAAATATGTACATATGACAGTAAAATGAAGTGAATTAACCTTATATTCACTGTAAAGAACAATTCCTCAAAAAATATAAACCAAGTTTACAAATGCAATATTTAAATACTGTCCTGAATTGTATGGACAAATCAGAGTACACCTCTCAATGACACCCCAAAACAATTTTCCCCAGTTCTGATTGCTACTAGGTTTTGTCTTTTTAAAGGGAAATCCAACTTTTACAAGAACAAGAAATAACTCAAACCAACTTCAAAGATTAATTGAAAGTCCCAACTAGGAACAGATCCTTAATTAATTCTCAAAAAATAGTTAATGGGAGTGGAAATGAACTACAGTTTCCAATGTAAAAATACATAAAAATTTTCCCATCAGAGGAAATAAAGTAGAACCAAAAATTGGCTCTGGTATAGGGAGTCTCAGAATGGCATATGGAACACGAGATCAGATGCTTAAAATCTTAGGGAGAAATAAGTATTTACAAATGAAAAAAAAGTAAATGATATGTATGATTTTTAGATATTTGCAAGAATATTTTTTAAAAGTAACAAGAGAAGGAAAATAATCAAAGACTTGTCACTTTAGCATCACAGACCATGGTTCAATCATAGCTCTCACTGTTGTCAAACTCAAAATTACAGCATACAACATGTAGGAAGACTTGGAGAGAATGTTAACCTTTGGTAAGACTGTCTGGAATTCTCCCATCCCTGCTTTGTCACTTTTTAAGTCATTTTCCCTTTACTAGTGTTCTCTGAAAGTATTTGCATCTGCTCTACTTCCAATTTATTTTCCCTCCTTACATTCTGAAGTGTACCCTAAGCCAAAACCCCTGTTCATAACCCCCTCTGCCATCAGAATAGAGTAGATAGGTGCTGCTATGTCCACAGAAGTGCTTCTGGTCTGTCATCACACCCCTCAAGGACTGCATATATATTTTCTATTAGTCACCAGTGTATTTTCTTAAAACACTTCTAGGTTAACCAGTTTGTACCCATTTGATAAATTCGTTCATGTATATACAGAAAATAAACTGAATCAATATGTGCTGAATACACAGATGCTTCAGTGTCCTAATATTTAATATAAGTGTTTCTTTAACTATTTTAAAGTAATTTAGGGAGGATTTAAAACTTTTGGTAGCCAATCTTCAAACTGCATCTAACCAAAATGGTGACAATTATAGACTTTTTTTAATGCTCCCCAAATAACAGCAATCTGGTCTTTCAACACTTCCAAAATCAGTTGAATGTATACAGAAGGGGCTTCCTGGGTACCACATTCTGTCTGTTAAATTAGAGGAGTCCTTCACTTAACTTTTTTTGTTTTCAATTTTGGAATCAAGTAACTTTTAGAGAAGATGGTTTGAAACAGAAGAGTAATTAAAGACTTGGACCACCTCAATGACCTTAAAACAGCTACTTCTCTGTGTCTCTGTTGACTCTTCATTCAAAAAATGATGTAACTGATAATATCAATTTCATAGGGTTAGAGAAAGAATTAAATGAATTAATATGTATAAAGTGTTTTATATATTCAGGGGATGGCAGACAGTAAGGGCTATATAAACATTTAGTGTCATGAAGATGCTGGTAATGATTCTCCAATCCAGAAACAAATGATGCAATTTCAGAAACTATTCTAACATGACAAATACGATTATATATTTATATTTATATATCTAGTAAAGCCTTTTAAAAAGATTTCTTGTCAAGATTACATGACATGAGGCACATATGTGTACTTTTCCCCAATATAACAAATATCTACTATTATTTTCTTCTTTTGCTCTCTAGACTGTATAATCTGAAGACATATCTCTTCAGCTTTTCAAATAGGGATCATCATTGGGAAAGCCTTGATGGATTATATCTGTAAAGATGGCCCCATATAACTGAGGGCAGAATTCCAATGTCCAGAACTGATTTCCCCAGGGAGGTCTTACTGGATATGAAGTTTCACTGAAATTCACACCCAATAGCAAAGTGCAAGGAGGGTCGCCATTAACCACAATGTGTTCAGTTCTTCAGGTGAGCTCTTTATAGAGACAGCTATATTTAACCTGGATGCTCCTTCTGTAATCCACCAGGGATGTATATTAGTTGAAAGTATAAACCAGAAAGCTCTTGGATATGACCTAATAACTAAAAGAATTTTATAATTCTTTGTGTTGTTTGCTTATATAAAAACAGCAGCCTTTATTGCTCATGGGAGTGAAGACACAATTCCTAATCACCAAGATACATTTAAAGGTGTGCTTATTCCAGTAGAGAAAAGGATAGAATAAATGCTATGTTGCTGCTCAAAAGTCCAATCTTGAACAGAGTTAGAAATGAATAAGAAAGACTGTTTTCCTTATTTAGTTACTTGGTGGAGTTTTTAAAAGCTATCTCTCCAGAAATAACAATTTTATTTCTCTCAATAGAAAAAAAATATTATATTTGGTAAAGATACTTTCTTTTAGTTTGTATATATACTTTTTTCATTTATTTGGGGGTGAGGACTACCTTTATTGATCAAGTGTATTTGGTGCTGTGGTAAGTATACTATAGACCTTATTTAAGGCTTGTTACAAAGAAGTATGATTACATTTTCTAACTTTATAGTTGAGGAAATTGAAAGTCCTTAAGCAATGTCCAACATAAGTAGAGCCAGCAGCAAAGCAAAATTTAAACCTGATTATGTTCCACTCCAAATTTTATGTTGTTTATACTACACTGAGCAGTTGTTCTACCTTACATGCCTACTACTTTAGGTAAATTATGTTTGTTTGTTTGTTTTTCAACTGGTTGTTTAAAAAGTGTGGAAAATAAGGCTAGGTGTTTTTCTCAGCTTCCCTTTAAGTAGCTCAGCTATTATATTTTTGATTTTTCTGCTTCTTCCATTTGGTTGAAGTATCCTTTCTGTTTCATCTTCTGGATTAGGGAATGCTATTGCTTAAGCAAAGATACTGATTGACTCATGAGTACAACAGATTTGTATGACCAGATCTGTGGCTACCAAGTGCCAATTACAACATCAGGGTAGCTTCCAGGGTGCTTTCAGGAAATCTACTATGGAACATTGCTTTCCACATGAAAGCTAAGTTATTATAACCTTTGAGAACTTTTAGCAAAATAACCAGCATGCTATTAAGAGCCACTTCAGGAATAATCAGTCCCTGTACCTGAACAGCTGCCTCTTGTCAAAGGAGGAGCACCTCCACAAAGCTGAGGCTGAATATGCTGCTTCGAAACCTGCCAACGCCGGCACCAAGACCTCATTTCCATGGGTAGATCCTGAGACACTTATTACCCAAATCAAAGAAAAACAAAGTGCTCTCATTACTAAATTGAGATTTTTAGAAGATTTTTGAATGCTGCAAACTATATTATTGGTTTTCAAAAGCTATTGGATTTAAAACCTGTTAATGGAAAATGAGATGATATGAAACATTCTCCAAAAATCTAAGAATCTCTAACAACATTTGCGAAGTCTAGAGCTAAAGATCAACACAGCATCTACAGAACCATGAGGCTCAATCATAAAGCAAGAGTCATTAGTTTTCACATTTCTGGATGAATAAAAAGTATAATTACTTTGGAAATAGGAGGGAGACTATCTCGGAGTATTAAAATTAATCTTGTCTTTAGTTAATTAATTAAAATTAATCCTATATCTGAGTCTATGAAGGCGGGGACCTCATCTCATTAATCATTCTACCCGTAATACCTACTCTTATATGAACGATGTGGTGCTTAATAAAATATATTGGAAAAAGGAATTAGTGAAACCATGAATGGATGACTTGATAGTGGCCACAGGCAGGAAAAAAAAAGAAAAAAAGAAGTGCCACATAACTCCAACATAGGATAAAAAGCTCTGTCGGAAACTAAGAAGGAAGGTGAAGAGACTAAAAAATAAATAGCTTTTTTTCCAGTTTGACTACTACTGTCTCTGATGATATACAATCCTAAGAGAAGGTGTTAGTGAAAACTTTGTTAATACTCATTTCCTATGCTCCAACCCCAGAAAAGTTGTATCTCGGCCAGATTGTGTTTTATGTCTTCTGTCTTCCCCCTGTTGGTCACTCTCCCATTTTTCCTAATGTCTCCCTGACTGTAGAGCATACATTGCAATATTCCTAAGTTCCCCTACCTTAACAATCTTGTATTACTTTAAAAAAAAAACCAAAAAAACTTAATATTATAAAGGTTATACCAAGGCAAAGCACATCAGTCATCTTAGGATCTCCTCCCTAAATACACACTCAAATTCCTTAATCAATGAATCCAAGTCACCAGTTGTCATTAAGCATTCTTATTCTAGGGTCTGGGAGGGGGGGAGGGCTGTAAAACTGATGGGTTAAGTAACTCATCAACTCCTCCACATGAATGGCCCAGAACGCTACTAAAAAACAAAAAAAACTTAATATTATAAAGGTTATACCAAGGCAAAGCACATCAGTCATCTTAGGATCTCCTCCCTAAATACACACTCAAATTCCTTAATCAATGAATCCAAGTCACCAGTTGTCATTAAGCATTCTTATTCTAGGGTCTGGGAGGGGGGGAGGGCTGTAAAACTGATGGGTTAAGTAACTCATCAACTCCTCCACATGAATGGCCCAGAACGCTACTTCAATAACTCACTGTATCGATTCATTACACATTCTCAGATAAGTGATATTCACACACAATAGCATAGTAAAATCCCCAATAGTATTTTTTTCCACATAAATTATGCAACTAAAGTAAAGGAAATTGCAAGACATCCAACCTACACATTGCTAACACAACTTAGTAACCAATGATTATTTCAGGGTGTTCTTTTCCTCAGTTATACCTATAGAGAAAAAGAAACTTGGAAACGAGAAAGACACACAGCTTCAACAAAACCTAGAAATGTGACTAGTACTTTGTACAGTGCTAACAATTCTAATATTTTGTGAAGTATATTTATAATTCAGTTCAAAGTAGTTTTACAATCCAGTCCTTGCCAATGAATAACCTTTTTTTTGAGAATTCAAAAGTGGATAAGAAACAGTTTCTTGACCTTACTAATCAAATGAGGGGTACTATTAGCATGCAAATAGTATTAATATAAAGCAGAAAATACATTTCAGAAAGGAAGTATTAAATCTTATGGTAGTAAAAGGAGAAAAAGCTTATATTTAGTTGGACAGATCGTTAGCTGTTTTAGAATGAAGATTAGAGACAGGCATGGATACAGGGGACAGGGGTCTAATTCCATCCTGGTACAAATACTTAGTGTACTTATAAAACGGCAAATAAATGTGTTTGCTGAAATATAAACTATTTTCTACGGTGCTAACTCTATGCTATGCCTTATCCTAATAACTGTACATCTATTACAAAATTTATTACTTTTATTGAGATATAATTGATATATAAACTCATATTACTTTCCCGTGTACAACAATGTGACTCAATATATGTATGTATTGTGAAATAATCATCATAATAAGTCTAGTTAACATCTGTCACCATACATACTTATGAATTTTTTCTTTTGATGAGAAATTTTGAGTTATTCTCTTAGCAATACTCTCTTTCAAATACACAATACAGTATTATTGAAAATTTAATAAAATATAATCCATACAACAACAAAGTGAGGGTAAGATGTTAAGATGCTTTTATTATTCCAATGACAGAGCTGGGCTGGACCTGGGCAGCCTTACCCCACAAAGCTTGCTCTTTTTTTTTTTTTTTGACAAAAAACATTTATTTCTCACAGTCTGGAGGCTGAGGAGTCCAAGATCAAGGGGGCAGCACTTGTCTGGTGAGAGTTGTTTCCTGGAGAGGTATTCTCTGGGTGAAGACAAAGCTTGCTCTTAAAGACTGAACCACACTTCTCTCACTTCTTCTAACTGTCTCACTGGGAGAATGGCGTGAATGGTACAGTCATTAACAAAAGCATAGATGTCAGAAGGAGGAACTTCTCTTGGCAGAGAAGAAGATGAGTTTATATTTCTATATTTCAAACGATACTCATGGAATTCGTTTAGAGACGTGGAAAAATTCCAATTTCGATTTGGAAATTAACTTTATAGTGCTGAGATTGGAATAAATGAGATTACCATAGAAGGGGTAAAGTGTGAGAGAGAAGATGATAAAGAACAGAATCTTAAGGAAAGTCTTCATTTAGAACAGAAAGTAGCCTCAGAGAAGGAGTAGGCACGGTTGCTATTGTTTCCTAAGAGTTGGTTATGCCCTCTTAGGGCAGACTTCTGATTAAGCCAGCTGCTCTAAGTGGACTACATTCAACTTCTGACCCATCCAACACTCTGCAAGGCTTTGTATCTGGCACATAGGAGACTTTCAAAAATCTTTTCAAATTAAATTGGAAAGAACTAACATTTTCTGTATGTATATAGTATGTGTCATAGGTTTTCATAACTCTACCTTATTGACTATGCACAATTTCTTTTTAGAAATGAAGAAACTCATACATTCAGTAAATGGGGAATCTAGGAGTAAACTACAGACTTGTCTAATTCCAAATTGATTTTCAGCTTCTAAACTGTATATCAGAGATGTCTGTCTTTTGTTCATTGAGTTGCTTTTAGTGCAGTTTAGTTTTTATTGTTGTGGTGATAATGATTGTTTGAAGAAATGAGAAGGCTTTATTTAACAGGAAATAGTGAGCTGTCATTTTACAGTCATACTCATACTCTCGAGAAACAAAGTTCATGTGGAAGAAAAAACAAACGTGGTGACTGGAATTTGTGTTTACACTAATTATTACTCCATCTAAACAAAATGAACCAAGTAGTTAGCAATATAGAAGATTTGTGAGAAGGTAGTTTTGTGATATCACTATAGTTAGTTATAGTAGGCAAATATCATCCATCAGTCAAGAGACAGGAAGGTATCAAGACTAACAAACACACACGCACACACACCCTTGATAATTGGACAAAAGTTCATTCTGTTTATAAGCTTTTGTACTTGTTTTTTGTTTGTATATGAGAATTTTCTTTTTTGTCACTTAAGACTTTGGAATTTATTCTAGACAAAAATCACCTGATTTGAAACTTGAGGAAATGGATTTAAATCTTCCTTTAAGGGTTATCAATGAGAACAAGAAGCATGTTAATAAAACACCATTACCAGGTGGATGAGCTATCTGTTCTCTCCTCCATATTCTCTCCAAATCCCAGGAGGAAAGGAGCAGGTCATGCAATTTCAGAGGAAGGGGAAGGGAACCGGTATTTCATCTTTTGTAAGAGGAGAAAGGAAACCCATCCATTTAGGGTGTTTGAGTTTGATCTTAATCCTTGTGATCTAGAGTTGTCATTTTTTTGTTAGATAGGAAAGAAAGTTGTGCACTGACCCAAAGGAAAACATAACATCTGAATTATGACCCCTCTCCCCCCACCAGTAGCCACATGAAAGAACCTTCTGCATTACTAACTATTCGAGTTGACAGGGAAAGTTTGAAAGGGAATGTGACATAATGCCATAATGTAAAAGTTGGAAGGAAGAGACAAAAAGAAAAAAAGGATGGCACTTTATTCTCTATTTAGAGTTCTCATTCGTAGGAGGAGAGGTTGAAGAAACAATAACACTGTAAAAGGCAACATCAAAAGTATACTCAATTCTGACTATATTTTAGCCATTCACCTGTTTGCACTGTTCCTCAACCCTTAAAGTTTTTTTTTGTGGTTTTCATAACAAATTTGATGTGTTTTAGAAAGCCAGTGTAAAAAGGAGAGAGAAACTAGAGTTGAGACCTACTTTTTTTTTTTTTTTTTTTTTTTTTGCGGTACGCGGGCCTCTTACTGTTGTGGCCTCTCCCGTTGCGGAGCGCAGGCTCCAGACGCGCAGGCTCAGCGGGCATGGCTCACGGGCCCCGCCGCTCCGCGGCATGTGGGATCCTCCAGGACTGGGACACGAACCCGTATGCCCTACATTGGCAGGCGGACTCTCAACCACTGCGCCACCAGGGAAGCCCTAAACTTACTCTTTCTTAACATCTATGTTGATGTTAATGCCTCATAAAGGAACTATTTGTATTTCCCCCTTAAGTTTTAGTTGATTTTGATAGTTAATCCTGATGGTCTTCAACATTATCGACCCATTATAATTTCCAGATAATGTTGATATTGTATGATTGGACAACACCAAGGACATTACATGACTTATTTCTTAAATTAAAATGTCATTTTCCATAGCATGACCTCTGTCTCTCTGAACTAACCTATGGATTCATGCAACACAGTGAAAATCAATGGAATAGGAAGTACCAGTAAAGATACGTAATATGTTTGCAACAGATGTGATATTCAATGTGATTGAATGCACTGCGGTTTGCTGCTTCATTTAAGCTTGGCTGACATGGCAGATTCAGTGTTACAGAAGAAGATATTTTTTCAAAAGCACCCAGTCCTCCAGCTTCACTGATTCAGTATTCATTGTATAATTTTACATTCCAATTTTAAAACACTCTACTGCATCTGTTAGCATTTTAGGTCTTTAAAACAAAAATAGCACAACTATTGTTTTGAGAACAGAAGGAAAATTAATCTAATTAATAGAAAGTGCTAACTGTTTAAATGAATTCAAATTTTGTCATTTGTTTGAACATACAATCTTTTTTATATATTACTATAACTTACATCAAACGTAATATGAAAATATTCTCCTATCAGATTCTGTAAAAACCAGAGCTTAGTGATTAAGTCTAAAGCCCAAAGTAGGTGCTCAATAAACATGTGTTAGATTAACTAAAAGTTCTGATTATTATTTCTATTAACTAGCTATTTTAAGTTTGCAAGTTATAGAAATATAGACACATAGATTCAAGCAGAAATAAGGGGGTGGAAATTATTGACTTAATGAAACTCCGAAGTCCCAAATTTTACCTTCAGGTATGGTTATATCCAGGGACTCAAAAAGTCGTCAGGACTCTCTGTTTTGTTTTGTTTTGTTTTGTTTTGTTTTGTTTTTGTTTTGTTTGACCCCCAAGTCCCCCCACCCCCCTCACCATCCACCATAGCCCTGCTTTTCTCCATATTAGCCTGATATTAAGGTAAGTCCTTTCTTTCTAATGGTCCTGGCAGCTCCCAAATTCCATCTTACTATGTAAGTAACCAAGGCAGTGGAAAAGCTCTCTTTTCCAATAATTCTCAAAAAAAGTCACTTTATATTTCACTGGCCAGGCATGAATTCTGTAGCTTCTCCTAGATCTCAGAAGTGACATCATCTTACATTAAAGGTGTGGATTAAGAGTGAAGAAGAAGTGATTTCCCAACGGAAAACACAAGCATTATTTACACAACATGGATTTTCTACACTATCTCACCTGAGAATCCAACACTTTCTTTTTTTTTTCTTTTTTTTGCCATGCCTCGTGGCTTGCAGGATTTCAGTTCCCCAGCCAGGGGCTGAACCTGGGCCACGGCAGTGAAAGTGCTGAATCCTAACCACTAGACCACCAGGGAACTCCCAACCAACTTTTTAGAATATATTTCAGTCATGGAATGTCACCAGCATTACAATTCTGCAAGGAGTGTCTAAACTATTTCTAATGGTCACTTGTAGTTTTGAAGGTTATTATTTTAATCTTTTAGTACTTTAATTTTATCTAATTTAAAGGAGTAGTTTATGGGAAGAAAGTATTAGTTATTATCACAATTCTCCCTGAAATTAGTCTCCCAAGCCACTATCTTGAGAACAAGTTTAACGACATGATTTTTTTAATATTTATTTTATTGAAAATAATAATTCCATCTGAGAAATGACTTTAATTCTCTAAAGAATCTGATCAGATCTACTAATAAATGAAATTGGTGCTAACAAAGTGACGATAATATGGTTGAGTTGTTCTTCTAGGACTGAGAGAAATTTATATATACATATAAATTTCTCTATCTATAAACTACATGTATATATATAGTAACTTGCCCATTCTCTCATGAGTGGTTCATATGTGCAAGACACCTGACTGGCCAGGGTTAGCTATGCAGTCTGTGATCATGTGTAAAAAAAAAAAGCTAATTGGCCCACACAGGGATCAAACCCCGGACCTGTAGATCCGGTGTAGATCCGGATCAACTGTGCTTACCAGCCATAGACAAGCAGGAGTGTCATTAAGTTTCCCAGAGTTCCTGACACAGTCTCCTTCCAGACCACTCCACTACAGAATTCAGTGATGATTCACCCAAGAGGCAGCCATGCGTATCTCAGCTTCCTGAGGAAGGAACCAGAAGAACAGGCCAAGCAATCTTTAGAAGCTGATAAGGTTTAAGTCAGCACCCTCTTCATCAACATCTCCCAGGCCCCTCCACTGACCCCTTTCCCTTGGCACGCTGACATGTAATAGTTACATCATTTCTCAGAAAATGAAGCCAAGAGCCCAATGCTCTCCATAGAACTTTTGTTATTTGAAATGTTGTTATTCTTTAAAATTTTTTTCTTTTAGAGGATGATAAATACAATTGGATGCATGTCTGGTTTCAAGTACATTAGGATTTAAATCTCAGTGAGTAGATTCCAAGTTTACTTAAGGTAATTTGAACATATCCTTAATTGTTCTCTGTTTCGTATTCTACAAATCATTTTGCAAAAGTATGTCAAGTACTTTCTTTCAACATCTAGTGAACATATCCCATCCTCTCATCACCACAGCTTTTGGTTTCTCCCTACATGAGAAATGCTTTCTAGCCCTTGACCTATGTGATTAAAAAGACATATTTATATTTTATACATTTGTTAAAATGTATTTTGTAGGATTTCATAATAGAGCAACTGACCAAATGCACTTAAAGTGCTTACTTATATGTAGCTAAAATACTTTAAAAGGTTGTTTTCTTTTACCACAGCTTTTCCAATGCATGATGCCTATAATTATATCAACATCAGATCATCACTCATTAAATGTTTTTGATAAGGAGCACCATGATCAGAATTTATAGGCTGAGCTTATCTTTTTTAAAGATATATGTTATTTTACAGGCCTTTGCTAAAACTATTCTTCTATCTATTACTTTATGGTGATAGTAGCGTTCAAATTTTCTGAAGATTGAATCAGAAAGTTTCTGATTTGATTTCCAGATACATGGATAAATAAACCTTAAGAATATAGGGTCAATTTTATTAACTGTTATTTCAAACTAAGAAGGAAGAAAGAAGGCAATGAAGGAAAGAAAGAAGAAAATGAAGAAAGGAGGGAAGAGAGGAAGGAAGGGAGGAAAGAAGAAAGGGAGGAAGGGAGAAACAAAGCAAAAATTGCTTAGAGATTTCCCATATATTTTTAGTAGTATGATTACATATGCTGTTTAAATCTACCTCTAAAAAACCAAAGTTTAAAACAATATAGTACAGGGCTTCCCTGGTGGCGCAGTGGTTGAGAGTCCGCCTGCCGATGCAGGGGACACGGGTTCGTGCCTCGGTCCGGGAGGATCCCGCATGCCGCAGAGCGGCTGGGCCCGTGAGCCATGGCCGTTGAGCCTGCTTCTTCGGAGCCTGTGCTCCGCAACGGGAGAGGCCACAACAGTGAGAGGCCCTCGTACCAAAAAAAAAAAAAAAAAAAGTCTAGTACAGAAACTATCCCTAATCGAAAACAATTTCGTTAAAGTCAATCGGATATGAAAACATAGCTTTACATGCAATAGATAGTGAATGAATGTATTAAGAAACAGATTAAATGGCTGAGACATTTCTAAAATAGATTTCTTTTTTTTTCTCTTTCAAGCCAAAATACACGAGATGGAAAGCATTAGTCCATAGAGGAAAGAGAAAGGAAGTGACCATTTTATTTTAAACAATTTGGCAAGTCACTTTGCCCATAGTATTTGGAAGGACTCTTTATGTGAGTTCAGAAAATTGTGAAAATATTGTATGTTGTATCACTGAAAGCATTATAGACAGCCTGAAAAATAACAAAGTGAACTACAATGCTATTTCAATCACAAAAAGTTAAATATAAGGATTTACAATAATGTAACGTATATGGAGAGTTATAAACACATAATTCTAGGCACATATAGGAACAAGTATAAAATACTGTAATTAAAACATCCATTAAAACACATATGGGGGCTTCCCTGGTGGCGCAGTGGTTGAGAATCTGCCTGCCAATGCAGGGGACACGGGTTCGAGCCCTGGTCTGGGAAGATCCCACCTGCCGCGGAGCAACTAGGCCCGTGAGCCACAACTACTGAGCCTGCGCATCTGGAGCCTGTGCTCCGCAACAAGAGAGGCCGCGACATTGAGAGGCCCGCGCACCGCGATTAAGAGTGGCCCCAGCTCACTGGAACTAGAGAAAGCCCTCGCACAGAAACGAAGACCCAACACAGCCAAAAATAAATAAATAAATTAATTAATTTTTTTAAAAAAACAAACATATGGACTTAAGAGTCTCACTGAAATTCCACTATTAACTTTTAAAGGGTATTAAAGCTGCTAATTCAGCTGTTTAAATAATAGGAAGACTTGTAATAGGAACATATTAGGTCATTGTAATAGAAAAGCCTACATTTTATATCTCTTTAATGTTAATTTTTCTGGAATATTCCTTATGTATTTTATTAATAGCAGGACCCTTGTCTGGATGTTATTTCAGGTACAGAAAGTCTATCTAGAACCCGTGTGAATGTGTTTGGTTGGGTAAAAAGCATAAATGAAAGTATTTTTAAATATCTTAAGTCTGGTTAGCAGGAAGTGGGCTTATGATGACAATTTTACCTCTTAATAAGAATTCCATAAGGGGTCAGCATCCCACAATGTCAGCGTTTAGAACCTCTCTTAGAAAGGAAAGTTTGGGTTGCAATGAGTTTAGAGAATAGCAGTCAAGTCCTCATGACTGTTGAGAAGTGGAATCCTAGGAGATTTACTTACATGGTATTAAAATTGGTTTCTCTTGTGAGGTCACTTCTCAAAACTCTCTCAGAAAGTGTTGAAGTGTAGGTAATGAATTATCCATGATAAAGAAGGCACCTCATCTATGGAATCATAGGGGGAGAAATACAGTATATAACATAGCTTACAAGGTAAATATGGACCGAGTCTCTACAATGGCTGTACACTTCATTTTTTTTCTTACATTTACATTACACTTATTTCAGGCTGACTCCATTTGCCTCCTGAGTATCCATGTTAACTCCAGTATTCATACCTTCAGTCTTATTCCTCTCCTCTGCTGGAATGTCCATTGCCTACCCATGTCTGTCCATCATTCAAGGATTCAACTGAAAGATCACTCTCCCCCCATTACCCTGTTGAAAAGATCTTCCCAGTCCTTCTCTGTCTCTCTGCCTTCCTGTCTGCTTTCCCCTTTCTTTTTCTTCCCCCTTCCTTCTAGTACTGTGCCAGAAGCAGTGTCATAAATCCGTTTTGTTTTTAGGGGTTACACTCTCTTCCTTTATATACTGTGCTCTTGGTAATTGTCTAAAAATTTTAAAATGTTAATTCCAACTTTTGATCAATCAGCAGCCATTTTCCAGCCATTTTCTTATATTCATGTATACATTCAACACAACGTTAAACTCACCCTTTAAATAAGGAGCCTCACAGAAATGATATCAAAATCTCATATACAGACCTTCCTTGACTTATGATGGGGTTACATCCCGATAAACTCATTGTAAATTGAAAATATCATTAAGTAGAAATACATTTAAAACACCTTACCTACTGAACATCATAGCTAAGCCCAACCTACCTTAAATGTGCTCAGAACTTACATTAGCCTACATTTGGGCAAAATCATCTGACACAAAGCCAATTTTATAATAAAGTGCTGAATGTCTCATGTAATTTATTGAATACTGTACAGAAAGTGAAAAAAACAGAATGATTGTATAGGTACAGAATGGTTGTCAGTGTGTCAGTTGTTTATCCTCGTGACTGCAGGGCTGACTGGGAGTTGGGGTGGCTGCCTGCCCAGCATCACCAGAGTATCCACATGGCATATTGCTAGCCCAGGAAAATATCAAAATTCACAATTTGAAGTGTGGTTTCTACTGACTGCATATGGCTTTTGCATCATTGTAGAGTAGAAAAATCCTAAATTGAAACTTCTTAACTTGGAGACCATCTGTATTCACCTCTTCCTAAAATAAAGACTGCTAGACACGTTTACAAATTATCTCATTGAAACTTTCCAACAATCTATTCCCTCCAATTCCAACTGTGTCCACATTATGTAGGAGAGAGAACATCTAGCCAGACAGCAGAAAGCCTGGCTTCTGACTCTTCTCCATTGCTTACCAGCTATTCAAAGATGGACATCTCACTCTACTGATTTTAAACCTTGTTATTAAAATCAACTGGAGATAATAATGGCCAAAGTCCACACATGAAGGTAGATGTGAAAATTGCCTCTTTGTTTCAAAGTGCTATTCAAATATCAGGTACTAGAATCTCTTGCAAAGGTACACAAAAACGACCTTCAATTTTTCACATAATTAACTTTTTAAAATGTAAATTAGAGCCACTTGAAATTTGTTCCTATAACAAAGTCACTATCACTTTCTAATGCGTTCCTATATACAAGAGCTCCTATAAGAAGGAGCTGAGGTAGGATGGAAAGATGGAATTATAGATTATTAGGATAGTCAGTACCCTTAAGCTTCTTCCCTGCAGTTTTTTTTTCTTTTTTTAAGTTAATTTTTATTGGAGTATAGTGGATTTACAATGTTGTGTTAGTTTCAGGTGAACAGCAAAGTGAATCAGTTATACATATACATATATCCTCTCCTTTTTAGATTCTGTACCCATATAGGCCATTACAGAGTATAGAGTAGACTTTCCTGGGCTATACAGTAGGTTCTTATTAGTTATCTATTTTATATACAGTAGTGTGTATATGTCAATCCCAATCTCCCAATTTATTCTTCCCCCAATCTTTCCCCCTTGGTAACCAAAAGTTTGTTTTCTACATCTGTGACTCTATTTCTATTTTGTATACAGGTTCATTTGTACCATCCCTGCAGTTTTTAAAGCTATCAAGAATCAGACTCTTACTCTGTGCCAGGGACTAATTTAAATGCGTTATATATGTTTCAAAGAGAAAAAAGAAAAATTCCTTCTGGGAATGAAATTTTTTAAAGCCCCAGTGGACATGGTTTCAATATTCTGGAAAAAAAGAAAAAAGAAAAAGAAAAATTAGGCTGAATTGCCCTGTTGTTAAAGGTTGGGAACTGGGGACAAGGGAGGTGCTGAAAGGTGAGACTGAAAAACAAGAGGCAGGATCCCAATTAGGTTTTTGTTGTTTTTTTTTTTTTTTGTGGTATGCGGGCCTCCCTCTGTTGTGGCCTCTCCCGTTGTGGAGCACAGGCTCCGGACGCGCAGGCTCAGCGGCCATGGTTCACGGGCCCAGCCTCTCCGCGGCATGTGGGATCCTCCCAAACCGGGGCGCGAACCCGGTTCCCCTGCATTGGCAGGTGGACCCGCAACCACTGCGCCACCAGGGAAGCCCCCCAATTAGGTTTTAATTCAAGGCAAGTTAGTGACAAGTTTCTGGTTGGGGAAATGTCTGAGGAACTTTTGAAAATCGTATAATTCTAGCACACTTTATTGAAACACCTACATATCTTTGAACTTTAGTAAAGCCTTCACCCCCTTCCACACCCCCAAATACATACACGCTCTTATGGTAGTGGTACTATGGGGAGGGATTAAGAATTGAGACAGCATTGGGTATATGATAACATGGAAAAGGAGACTAGACAGGTGGAGACAAGCAGAAATCAGAACTGAAAGGGCCTGGTACACATGTGTGCATCACTACAAGGCCTTAGAAATGGATTCAAATCTAGGATCTTGCAGTTATAAGTGGTGTGATCTTGGGAAAGTTCTTTTTCCATTCTGAGACACTGATTCATCAGGAGTAGTTGAGGATGATGTTCACTTCCACCTTGAGAGACTGTTGTCTAGATTGAATACGAAAAAAATATATGTATGACCAATGATGGTTATATGGATATACTCAATGTACTGTAGTCTCCTTATGCCTTTCTGTCCTCTATGAGTTAACTGAATGTTAAAATGCCATCCCTCCCTCTTTGACTCTCTCCAGTATTAATGAGGATATTTCTTGGAATAAAAGTTAAGGACACTGCTATAGAGAACCAGGTGGTGACCTTGACTACCTGCTATATATACTCCTTCCATGAGTAAACTCTCCATGCCTGACCTTTGGTGTGGATTTTACTGTAACAGTGAACTGGGTAAAACTACCCCTGCCAGTTCCTGTGACAACACAGGAAGCAAATCCTGAATGTCTCTTCATCTTCTTAGCAAATTTACCTAAGACTCTGCTTCCCATCTTGAAACCATCTTGAAAATGGGAAGTGATCTGATAAACTAGTTTCCTTTAAGGTGATTTTTTTTTTAACATCCTTATTGGAGTATAATTGCTTTACAATGGTGTGTTAGTTTCTGCTCTGTAACAAAGTGAATCAGCTATACATACACATATATCCCCGTATCTCCTCCCTCTTGCGACTCCCTCCCAGCCTCCCTATCCCACCCCTCTAGGTGGTCACAAACCACCGAGCTGATCTCCCTGTGCTATGTGGCTGCTTCCCACCAGCTATCTATTGTACGTTTGGTAGTGTATATATGTCCATGCCACTCTCTCACTTTGTCACAGCCTACCCTTCCCTCTCCCCATATCCTCAAGTCCATTCTTGTGTTAGTTTCAGGTGAACAGCAAAGTGAATCAGTTATACATATACATATATCCTCTCCTTTTTAGATTCTGTACCCATATAGGCCATTACAGAGTATAGAGTAGACTTTCCTGGGCTATACAGTAGGTTCTTATTAGTTATCTATTTTATATACAGTAGTGTGTATATGTCAATCCCAATCTCCCAATTTATTCTTCCCCCAATCTTTCCCCCTTGGTAACCAAAAGTTTGTTTTCTACATCTGTGACTCTATTTCTATTTTGTATACAGGTTCATTTGTACCATCCCTGCAGTTTTTAAAGCTATCAAGAATCAGACTCTTACTCTGTGCCAGGGACTAATTTAAATGCGTTATATATGTTTCAAAGAGAAAAAAGAAAAATTCCTTCTGGGAATGAAATTTTTTAAAGCCCCAGTGGACATGGTTTCAATATTCTGGAAAAAAAGAAAAAAGAAAAAGAAAAATTAGGCTGAATTGCCCTGTTGTTAAAGGTTGGGAACTGGGGACAAGGGAGGTGCTGAAAGGTGAGACTGAAAAACAAGAGGCAGGATCCCAATTAGGTTTTTGTTGTTTTTTTTTTTTTTGTGGTATGCGGGCCTCCCTCTGTTGTGGCCTCTCCCGTTGTGGAGCACAGGCTCCGGACGCGCAGGCTCAGCGGCCATGGTTCACGGGCCCAGCCTCTCCGCGGCATGTGGGATCCTCCCAAACCGGGGCGCGAACCCGGTTCCCCTGCATTGGCAGGTGGACCCGCAACCACTGCGCCACCAGGGAAGCCCCCCAATTAGGTTTTAATTCAAGGCAAGTTAGTGACAAGTTTCTGGTTGGGGAAATGTCTGAGGAACTTTTGAAAATCGTATAATTCTAGCACACTTTATTGAAACACCTACATATCTTTGAACTTTAGTAAAGCCTTCACCCCCTTCCACACCCCCAAATACATACACGCTCTTATGGTAGTGGTACTATGGGGAGGGATTAAGAATTGAGACAGCATTGGGTATATGATAACATGGAAAAGGAGACTAGACAGGTGGAGACAAGCAGAAATCAGAACTGAAAGGGCCTGGTACACATGTGTGCATCACTACAAGGCCTTAGAAATGGATTCAAATCTAGGATCTTGCAGTTATAAGTGGTGTGATCTTGGGAAAGTTCTTTTTCCATTCTGAGACACTGATTCATCAGGAGTAGTTGAGGATGATGTTCACTTCCACCTTGAGAGACTGTTGTCTAGATTGAATACGAAAAAAATATATGTATGACCAATGATGGTTATATGGATATACTCAATGTACTGTAGTCTCCTTATGCCTTTCTGTCCTCTATGAGTTAACTGAATGTTAAAATGCCATCCCTCCCTCTTTGACTCTCTCCAGTATTAATGAGGATATTTCTTGGAATAAAAGTTAAGGACACTGCTATAGAGAACCAGGTGGTGACCTTGACTACCTGCTATATATACTCCTTCCATGAGTAAACTCTCCATGCCTGACCTTTGGTGTGGATTTTACTGTAACAGTGAACTGGGTAAAACTACCCCTGCCAGTTCCTGTGACAACACAGGAAGCAAATCCTGAATGTCTCTTCATCTTCTTAGCAAATTTACCTAAGACTCTGCTTCCCATCTTGAAACCATCTTGAAAATGGGAAGTGATCTGATAAACTAGTTTCCTTTAAGGTGATTTTTTTTTTAACATCCTTATTGGAGTATAATTGCTTTACAATGGTGTGTTAGTTTCTGCTCTGTAACAAAGTGAATCAGCTATACATACACATATATCCCCGTATCTCCTCCCTCTTGCGACTCCCTCCCAGCCTCCCTATCCCACCCCTCTAGGTGGTCACAAACCACCGAGCTGATCTCCCTGTGCTATGTGGCTGCTTCCCGCCAGCTATCTATTGTACGTTTGGTAGTGTATATATGTCCATGCCACTCTCTCACTTTGTCACAGCCTACCCTTCCCTCTCCCCATATCCTCAAGTCCATTCTCTAGTA
>NC_041217.1:115331933-115401239 GCF_002837175.3 Physeter macrocephalus
TCCATCCACCTCACTACAAATAACTCAATTTTGTTTCTTTTATGGCTGAGTAATATTCCATTGTATATATGTGCCACACCTTCTTTATCCATTCATCTGTCTACATGTCATTTTTTTTAAGTCTATTTGCTTTCTGTTGTTGAGATTAGGTAAATTCCATTGATCTGTCTTCAAATTCACTGATTCTATCCCTGTCATCTTCATTCTAGTGTTGAAACTATTCAGTGACATTTTTCAGTTATTGGATTTTTCAGTTCTATAATTTCTATTTGGTTCTTTTTTACAACTTCTATTTCTTTGCTGATATTTTTCAATTTTTTCATTTGCTCAGAAGAATTTGTAATTGCTTGTTGAAGCATTTTTGGATGGCTGCTTTAAAAATCTTGTCAGATAAAATCAACATCTGATGCATCTTGATGTTGGCATCTGTTGATTATATTTTCTCATGTTGTGATTTTCCTGGTTCTACATAGAGTTGACATCATATTATGAGACTCTCAATGTTATTAAACTTTTTAAAGGAGGCAGTCCCCTGGGAAGGTGTAACACTAGGCTGTTGGGTGTGTCCGCTCACCTTCCCACCATGCCCCGATGACACTGCTCCCACGATGACACTGCTCCCACGCTGTGGGCACTGACTCACACTGCTGAATTGTCAGACAGGTGGGGTGGAAGATCAGCTTCTCCTTGACCCTGATGACACCTTCCCATTAAAAATAGAGCACCTATTCACCCTACCTCATTACCTCTGAACGGGGGGGAGCGGAGGAGGGTAAGATCAGCTTTCCATTGATCTTGCTGCCCCCAAGAAGGTGGAAAGTGACGGACTCAAGCCCAAACTGCCTTATTGCTGCAGGCTGGAGTCAGGAGCTTAACTCTCCACTGGGGTCCCCAGACACGAGGAGGAGGGAGGTGGGGCAAGCAGCATGTCAACCAATCCTGTTCCCATCACCTCCTTGTGCCTCCTGGGGTAGGTGCTCAGCAGCTCACTAAATCTGCAACCCATGCTGACAATGGAGGAGCTGTGTGCAGAAACAGGAGTGTGGTTGGCCTTGCTCCAAACAGCTTATCCAGTCTCATTGCTGCGGGGCGGATAGGAAGTTCAGCTCCCCACTGGGTTTCCGAGACACCAGGGGTGGGAAGGAAGTGAAATACTCACTAGCATTTACTTGTACCACCTTGTTTTATTTTATTGATGTAAGGTGGGGTAGAAACTCATCTCCCCACCGCCATGGAGGAAGAGGAAGTGAATTCTAGTGATAATCAGCCATACCTGCACTGCCTCTTTACATCTCTTTGCTTCTGGGTGTGGCATGGAGGCTTGCTGGCCCCTAAACCACACTGATATCCTGGTGGAGGAATGGGCGTGGCACGTGCATCTGCTAGACAGGTTGATCGGCTCCCTGCTGTGCCTGCCAATACTGGAATCGGCTTCTGTGGGCAGGGATTTGGGGTGGAACAACACTTCTCCTGAAATATAGTATCTTGAAAACCAGTGTTTCATATATTTTATCCAGTTTGGGGGCATTTCATGCAGAAAGGTAAACTTAGTCACTGTTACTCCATCTGGAAGCAGAAGCCTGACATAAATCTTTTAAAATAATTATCAAACTTTTTGAAAAGATGGCTTTGAGTTGAGCAAAAGTGGTCACAGTATCCAACACTGCTGACATGAAATCAAATGTAATAAACTGGAGTACATCAAAGTACAAGATCAAAAAATGAGTCACACTGGTACCCTCTCCATAATGACCGCTCCCGTGAGTGTGGGAGCAGTGTCAGTGGGGCACAGTGGGAATGTGAGCGGGCACACCCAACAGCCTAGTGTTACACCTTGCCAGGAGATTGCTTCCTTTAAAAGGTTAAATAAGATTTCAAAAATGGAGTGTTCCCCCAAAAGATCCAATCATTAGTAAACTGATGGCTTATGTCTAGAGTCTGTTAAGCATTCCTTAGTGTTTTATTGAAATGCAAACAAAAATAATGAAATGGGGATGGAGAGATACTTATTCAAATAAGTAAAACTGATGATCACTTATGTACATTTGTGAATAGCATTTATAGTTTAGCTAGTAGTTTTGGAACAATGTAAATTTCTTAATTTTGATAACTTCACTATGGTTAGGTAAGATGTTAATTAGGGGAAGTTAAGTGAAGGGAATACAGAAACTCTTTGTACTAAGTTTGCAACTCCTCTGTAAATTTAAATTCATCTCAAAGTAAAATAGTTAATTAAAAAAAATTGTTCCCTACATTGTTATTATCACAGCAAATGACTTGAAATGTCAGAGTCATTTTCATTCTACTCCCTGATCCAATCAGTCACCAAGCTTGATTTTTATCTCTGCACTATCTTTTGTCTTCAGCAACACACTCTTTGCTCAAGTTCCCATTAGTTCTAGTTGGATCATTGCAATGACCTGCACATTAATCTCCCTATTTCTATGTCTGAGAAGGAAAAACTAACTTAATTGGGTCTCCATCTGTGAATTGGCTAGAACTGACTCATCTCATCATTTGGTAGCCACTTAACTCTTCTGGACCACAATGTCTTCAACTGTAAAACGGGAATAATTACAAAGTAACAGTGAGACACAAATTATATACAATCTTGGAATCAGCGAAGTGTTTGCACTTTTAAATGCTAGTGCGTAATTACTTGCTAGACACAGCCAATAGCAAACGACTGCTTCCAGGAAAATCATTTTACCCATATGTTTTAGTTTCACAGGCTTCCTGTGATTTGCTTGCGTAAAAATAGCCTCCAGTGGTGACACTAAAACCCAAAGCACACTGACATGCTTCAAGCCAAGTCCATCTTGGGGATTGCAATGGCCTCTTATTTCTACTTTGTTCAATTTCAGCCATGTAATATATAGTAATACAGGGCTAAAGCTGTTAACTTTCATTTTATCACCTTCAGTAACTTCTTAAAGCCATATAGCTCCAGAGCTGCCTACAAATTAACCTCAAGTAAAATAAGTCACCCTCAAATGATTGAATTGCCTTCCTGGATACATGTAATAATATTCATTGATTAATGCACCTGTGAGTACATGGGTAAAAACAGCAACAAATGTTTCAAAAAGAAATAATTTTTTTGTAAGTTCAGTTGCAGGAAACAATAAGATATGCTTTAAAGATTATTCATAACCTTTAAAAACCATCATCACCTTTATAATTTTTATAAAATTTTAATATCTTTTATGAGAAGGAACACAAACTTTAGCACAGTTTACAGTCTTTTAAAATTAACAATATTTTGCAGAATTTTCCTTTACAAGTCACTGACTCAACCCAAGCAGGCCAGAGGTCCAACTACTCCATTTTTTTTTTTTTTGCCTTCATAACAAAGAAATCATCAGAAATTTCTTAATGACAAATAGCAATGAGATACCTTATATTTTTTATTATGAGCTGAGCATATTTTTAAAATTAACATAGATATATGAAAAAGATGAAAAAGACCAAAGCAAGCCTTGTATTTTAGTAGAATTTTCCAGTTTTCAATAAAAGTAACAAACAGACAGCACCATATATTGCCTAGGTAGAGGGAGGAAGGGTGATGAATAATTCAGAATTGCTGCCAGAACCTTAACATCGTAATGGTTTTCATACTGCCTGGTTATTTCTTGCTGGACTCACTTAACTGGCAGAGTCCACGTTTCCTCACAGCTTTATTCAGTGAAGAAAATCTATACTGAGACCCTAAGCCTTAACAAATTGCCAAGGGATGAGGCTTAAGATGACTGCAGATCTCTGCATATTTAAATATTCAGGAGCCTAACCTGATAAATATGGAGGGTAAAGCAGAAATTTAAGTGAAAGAAAGGTTCCTATTTGCTTCCCAGATAGTTTGCCAGTTCACTGTGATGTTAAATAAGAACCTTGGCTTTCAATATTGACAGATGAATGATCTGACTCTTGAGGAAGAGTTGTTATCCAGTAAGGGCTCTGTGTTATACAAGCAATTCTGTTTTAGTTCTGGGGGCATAAGGACCCTCCACTGTTACCTGCAGCTTGAGAATGCACTGCTGGAATGGCAATGGATTTGTTATTTGTAAAACATCCATGAATTTCATCACAGGCCTTCTACCAACATGGAAGCATCTGTGAGTCAAACCGTTCCCCAGCTGTTCATCCACTACCTGCAGGTTCTTACAGCATAACACCCCTATTAATACTGTTGGTTACCCTGCACCCCTAATGAGTCCATACAAAATCGTTCCTTTAATACTGCAGTTTAATGTATGAAATCCCTCCAGATAAATCCCTTAAGATTCTTTAAAAAAATGTCTTTTTGGAATTGCTACCAGAGTTTCTGGGGCAACTCTCCACATTTTCATCTGAACCCCTGTTTGTTTCCTAAGTTTTTTGCAAAGCGTCCTCCCTTCCAGGCAGATGCATTCTTGGTGCTTTCTTGCACAGATAGAGAAAATGTCCATGAAAGCAAGATTCAAAGGTTAAATAGAATAAAAACAAAATACCAGACTGGAGTTGTTTTAGGAGTTACCTTCAAAAGCACAATTGCTTCAGGACCCCTTAACAAATAGCTTTTCTTTTTAAGGCTCTTGAAATTGTAATTTCTTAACAGTGACACACATATTTTAGGCTATAATTAAAAGCTTTAGTGATACCAATTTGTATCATTGCACTACTGTACTTTTATTTCAAGCCAAATTGTATGTATAAATTATTTGGTAAAGGGTATTTAACAGCTTTACTTCAGGAAATGGAAAAGGAGTAAACTTTCATATTAAAAGCAAAACAATAATATATAATGTTTAAATTTCAAAGAACATTTATTTAACTTAAACACTGACTAATAATTACGGTAAATGGACGATTATAAGATTTAGTAATTCAACAAATTTCTGCAAGTTTGTTGATTATTATATTTTGTTTTATAGCCCCCAAATTTCAGTAAGATCATATTAACTGAGGTAATACATGAACCCTTTCAGCAGCAGCTTGCCATTTCTTCCACATCAGTAGTTCTCCATTTCTTGACATCAAATTGAGTATTCTTTCCAATACCTAACATTTGTTTTTCTCTGGATGTATGTTTCTTTGGATCTAAAAACTATAGATGCAGTTTAATAAGAATATAGTGTCAAGTGTAATAGCTTTAATCTGATATTTCATTCATTAACAAAGCAATATCAATAGAGTTTCACTTCTGTGTGGATTTCTAGATTCCATTTGGATTTTGGTGTGATTTTTAAATTTCAGATATTGATGATCATTTTTAGATTTTAGCTATTTATTAGATTTATTTGTACTCATAAATGAACACAAATATGATGTACTTTTTAAAATAAAATTCCTGTTATAGAGGCCACTTTCAAATGGGAAATAATATATTTGGCTCTGTACTCCAAGAAAGGAAATAAGTCAAATGCCTTCTGCCTGCTTACATTAAAAGTAACACATTACCAGTTCATAAGTAGAAGAGTGACTGACAGTATGTATTGTGTATGCCAGTGACAAAGGACAATGGGCTAAGCTCATCAGCCTCTGATGCGTGGCCTGGTTACCCCCACTAAGCAATATTTCTCTAAAGATATAACCATTCTTTTTTCCATTTCTTATTCCCATTCATATCATTACTTTATACACCTCTTTCTCAAACCCAGTCTCCATTGAACGACTTACAGAGTCTTCAATCTCATAGTCATGGAGAATGTGTGTTATAAATATTTCCTCAGTGAAAGAATATCGGCTTAACTGAAGTTCGATTAAATAGCAACTTTGACTTATGTAGACCAAACTTACGAAACAAATACTTCTGTTTTAAATTCTCACAGAAAAAGTCTTTACTATTTTCAGTTAATTGTGTCAATGGTTATTTAAATTTTTGTTCTGAAGAATTACCATGTAGCATCAGAGGATTTTCTCAGTTATTACATTGTTTTGATTTGAAAGAATTCTAATACTTGAAGTCTAACACTTCCTTTTCTGTAGAGGTAATAATTCCTATCACTTCGCCATCCTCTTCCTTCCATTCCCAATCCCCACCAGTAACAGAAATGTAGGGCACTGCATAATTTTGATCAAGCACTACATGCTAAAAACTCCACCAGCTATCACATATATGCATGTTTCAGAGACTAAGAAAGGTATTTTTAATTCAACTTCTGTAATACTATAGATGAATGAAAGATTATTATTACTATTGACTTTATAACATCTCAATTTAATTTCTAAAATGCAGCATTTCATAAATGGCAATCTGTTATACGTAAATTAAGAAGACTAGCTACTTCCTTATTTAGCTTAAAATGAAATAGCCACATAAATACCTACTATATATAGTATGCATATGAATAGTTTAGTTGGAAGGTGTTCAAGTGGTACTTTTAAAAAGACTCTATGTTAAAGGAGTATAGCTTGGTAATTTAGTAGCTCTTTCAGAATATAAATACCTATAGGCAGAATGGGAAAATTTCTGCCCATAGAGCACCAATCATAAGTTTCATAAGTAGGCATAAGTAGGTTGCCTGGGAAATGGTTAATTTTGTATTCCCTGGCCTTTGATATTGTTGGAAGCATGGGAAAAAATATTAATTGTTCAATTTTTTTTCAGTCCATTTGAGAGTAGTATTAGCAGTCAAAGCCATATACCCAATTTTCACCACTTGGAACAGAAATTTCAAAATACTAAAGATAGAACAGTTTCCACTTGTCCACAGGGAATTCTCCAGTAGTGTCTTTAAAGAAAAATCATTAAAAAAAAAAAATTGGTGTAATCCTTTTTAGGTTCTCATTATAATACAATAATTATTGAAGGATATTATTTTAAAATATCAAACAGTTGCTTTTCCAGTGAGGGGACTGAGTTACTGAGATACTCTCTCTTAACTGAATTACTCAGTATTATAGATTTGCCTTAGAAATGGTGTTAAAACTATAATCCGAATTTCCTTCCTCAGGAAGCCTGTGTTTGGACAATTCTTTTGCCAGGGTTCCTAATGTTTCGGTAACTGGAAAGGATCAGTAATTATTTCAGGGCACAAGGGTATCATTTAAATACTCAGGAAGAAACAATTTGCCAACTGTGACCTCAACTCCCTGAAACAGTTAATAGAATGGAGAGTTTACACCCATCAAGTATTTTATAGACCTTGGCTCATTCTAGAATCAGAAGTTGTCTTCAACTTTTTACCTTTTAAAATAAACTTAACTTTAATTGAATTTATGTTTTTGTTTGTTGTTTGCTTGGAAGTCCAGGCAAATAATTATAACCTTGTTTGTTCCATATACTCTCTTGCTTATCTGTATGAATTTTCAAAGAAGGAATAACATGAAAGTGACAGCAATGACAAACTTGCAATTTCAGAGTTTCAATCTTTTTACTTTAGATTACATTATGTATCTATTAATACAGACTAACTCTCAATATTCAAATCTTCTCTGTAAATAATAAAATTGGAATGCCTGGTAGTAGAGCTAATAAAAGGTTGGCAGGGAAATATATTCCTATATTGTTACTGTTTTTGAAATCAGAATGAATATCTGAACTCAACTTTAGTACCATTACTTAAATGACTCAGTTGCAACTGTTTAGACTCTTTTTTTAAAAAATAAATTTATTTATTTTTATTTTTGGCTGTGTTGGGTCTTCGTTGTTGGGTTCGGGCTTTCTCTAGTTGCGGTGAGCAGGGGCTACTCTTCGTTGTGGTTCACGGGCTTCTCACTGCAGTGGCTTCTCTTGTTGCAGAGCACAGGCTCTAGGCGCATGGGCTCCAGTAGTTGTGACATGTGGGCTCAGTAGTTGTGGCTCACAGGCCCTAGAGTGCAGGCTCAGTAGTTGTGACGCACGGGCTTAGTTGCTCCGCAGCATGTGGGATCTTTCCAGATCAGGGCTGGAACTCGTGTCCCCTGCATTGGCAGGCGGATTCTTAACCACTTTGCCACCAGGAAAGTCCCCTGTTTAGACCCTTGAAGAAAATTTTATCCATGTGTTGCTGATATTCTGATAAAGTCAAAAATTTGTTTTGCATATGACAAGATGAAAAATAAAGTAAAATGTCTTGGCTGTTTTTTTAAAGGTTTAGACAAAAACAATTCATAATGGTAATATTACTAAGACCACAGGGCCCGTAATCATGGCCTGCTAGTTCCAAATATAACATTTTTTCTAGAGTTTTATTTATAAATTATGCATCTCTGAGTTTGAGGAATATCCCATAGGAAAGATAAGGAGAATGAGGGAATAAGGGAGGGAGGGTGAGGAACGGAATGAGAGAGAGAGAGAGAGGAGAAGAAGAAGAAGAAGAAGAAAAAGAAGGAGAAGGAGGAGAAAGAGGAGGATGGAGGGAGGAGGGGGGTGAGGAAGCGGGGGAGAGAAAATCACTAGAGAGAGCCCAGTGTCTCCTCCTGATATATCCTGTTTTGGCTAAAGGAAGGAAGGCTAAGCAAAGTATGGTTATGTAGTTTTACGGAATGTATTTACAAGGAACTCGGCACATAACACATAAATACCTAACTACTGTTAGATGAAGGCAACAGACCCTTCCTCCTTCCCTCCCTGTCTCATATCACTGTCTTTGTTTCTCTTGGTTTTCTCTTTTCCTTCAACATTTCCCTTTCCTCCCTTTCTAACCAAATGTGATCTATCCACCTGAAACACAATAGCATTCTGACTTAAGTCTTTCTGCTTCTTTATCTTTCAGAAAAAAAAACACATTCTACAATTGAAAACCCAAATTACAGTAAGAAATACACAAGGCATTAGTGATTCTGACTTTGATCACCAATACCAAGTAATGGACTTTTTTTCTTCCTTAAAGTGAAAAGTTTATCTTGCAGATAGGAGAAGTGATAGTAACGAGGACACTTTATATCAGAACTTTTACAATTAAATTTGGTTCTAGAATTTGTAGGTGACATGGGAAACATTTCTTTCCTATTAAAAGGTTTGTAGTATTTTAAGAACATAAACTTTTTTTATTAATGCATTTCTGATTTGAGAGAACATTACAGAATATTAATAAACCTAACTTTGGGAACCTGACTTTTTTTTTCTTTTGAAATGCTTTCAAGACTATGACGCTCTTATATGTCTATTATTTCCCTATTAAATACTTCTGGTATATCTGCAGATTTTTAAGTATATTAAGAGATTTAATATTGCAAAATATTTATGACCTATCTTTGAGTAATTTTTTAGTTGCTTCTTTTTACTAAATACTGAAATCTATTATCATTTGTAAGTGTCAGTTCATTTATTCTAAATGTTTTTTGTTCATATGAAACAAATTGGTACTTCCTATATATTCAAATGTTGTATTTTAAATTTTTCTTTATGTAACATATTTTTCCAAACATATTTCACCATTTATGTACAGATCACATCTGAAGTTATCAGTGTTGCTTCCATTGAGAGTAGATAAGTAAAAGGAATAATTGTCACTCAATCTGTCTGATTATTCCATTTTAATTTTGGGAAAAAATTGAACTTTCTTAAAAACTTGTCTCGACATATTGTAGCTAAAGTTCTTTAACATATGTCTTTAGTTTGCAAACACTGAAGGAAAGTGTCCATAAATATTCAGCTGCCTGAATAAATTAAGATCAAATATACTTGAAAAAGGATGATATGATAATATTCCTTTTGGAAAGAGGTTCTCACCAATTTACATGCAAGAATGAATCTATATCATTTAAACTAATTTTCAAAACGTTTGACAAAGAGCAGCATTATCTTCAGCTCAAAATTTTCTTCTCTAAAAGCATTTATATTGCTCATTGAAATCAAGCTGCTGGGTTTTCTCTTGATCCTTTTAAGGGTTTTTGATCCTTCTATGGATTCAGACTCTGTTGTGCAGGTATTGTTAGACAAAAACCATGAATATTAAGCCATTATTTTTACATTAGCAAGATTTCCCAAGGTGGGTTTTTATCATTTTAAGACATTTTTGTATGTGTGTTACTCCCTTTTTGTCTAATCACCTCTAAAATTATGAACTCTACAAGAATAATACATGCTGAATAACAAAACAGCTTGAAATATTCATACCTAAGAAAGAAACTGTTAAATGTTCATAAACAAAGTTGTTTGGAGACTCCTTTATTAATTTTTAATTTATTATCAGTCAATTCCTTATTTCTTCCAAATTCCTGTAGGGGATTTTGTTAATTAGTCATGTGTAAAATATTCATTAAAACCAGCTTCCTATTTTCTTCTTTTATTGCAAATTTACATTTCTAATCTTATAACCAAAATAAATGCTATTGGGTAGAAGAACCACATTAATTTTGATCAACAACTTAAAATAGAAGCTCATACAACAAAAGATATGGTAATATAAACTAGACTAATATTGAGGTATTATGTTGGTAGATGCTGATATTGAAATAGCAGATGGCTATCAAGTTCATGTTTGAAAAAAAGTCACCACTACGTAAAATAGAGTATTATGAAATGTACTCTATTCTAAAATATAATAACACAAATGAAATAATAGTCACCTTGTGCTTTTGTACCTTTGTATGTTAAGAATGTTTCAGAAATAGCATATACTTTAGTTAAGGATTCAAGGTTTATCAACAGTGGCAAAATTGATGTTAAATTTAAATCATTGAGTTGCACAAGGTTTGCTAGAGCAGTAAACTTCACATTTTACTTTTCTAATTAGTTTTCTTAGTTGTTATTTATTGCAACTAAAATATTTTTTAAAATTTTGAATATTTCAAAATATTTTAATTTTCAGTTACTGTTATTTGGATTCAATGTTACAGATAGCAAATAGCATAGGATATGGTACATTTATGTGAACTTAGTGTTATTAATGTAGCTACTGACTATTCCCGAAAAGACTGTCAGTAAAACATTCATCCAATATCCTTAAAAGTAATATACGCTGGCTTTGTGAGAAATAAAGTTTCCAATGCCAGATACATAGTATTGCAAAAGGGAAATTCTTGGTCTGGTCGAAAACTTTTTTTGTAGAGGGTGGGGATACATCGTATAGTCTCACATTACTCTACGGAAATACTACAAGTTGTCTGTTCATACCACCTCTCTGTGGGAAGTCTATATCCCAATTTTAAGTCTTCAGACATGCAATTCAAATATGCAAAATACAACTCCATTTGGAAAAGTTGCTAAAATAAAGTAACATTATTAATTGGAAAAAATCAAAAACAGATATTTTGTGAGAAGGAAAAGGAAATTATCCTTAAATAAATGGAATATTTTATTTGTTTGTTTTGGGGAAGGGAGCAGTAATTTTACTACCAAATTAAAGTCATGGTTAGTGACAACACAGTTGTACCATGGAGACATTTAACAACATTAACCAAAGGTCTCTCAGTTCCTGCTTCATCTTCTGGCACTGAGCCACATGGAGGCAAAGATGTAGGTAGCACAATTTATTGGTTCTTTTAAAGAGGATCTACTGATTTAATAGCAGAAACTACTGATCAGAACGTTAGGATATATAGACCAACATTTTAGGATTTTATTTCTTAAACAGAAAGTCGAACAGAAGTCTGAATTTTCGAAAGACATATGGCACTATTAAAGCAGATCTCTAAGTAATAGATAAAAATATATACAAAAAAAAAAAGGTTAATCATAGAAGCATATGGCCAATCCTTAGAGACCACTTGCCAGGCTAATTTGTACTATCAGTCAAACTCTTTCGTCTTGTTTATTCTCCTAAAAATCCATCCAACCTGATTTTGATCCAGTCTGCACTGACTTCTTTATCTTGACCACAAAAATATCAAGAACTCATTCTATGGTGATATACACACATAAATTTATACCAGTCTAGTATTGTAATAAAAAAGTTAACATGCCTTACTGGGAAAGGATCTATGCTTGCCCAGTTATCACTGCCTTCTTTTCTAAATGCTCCCTAAACATTTTCTCCCCAACAGTATTTTTCAGAATCAACCAACTTAGAGTTCTCTAAATTTCTTTCTGACCCTAAGAACACCTGTCCTCAATATTTTGCAACTCTCATTCTCCAAGAGGGCAATCATGATTTTACACCTCTGTTATTTTTTAGTCTTAGGCAATGTTATTCTTCAACACTATGTTCCCTAATTTACACAGAGCCCTTTGGGAGATCTTAGAGTCTTCTCTCTGTCTTGTATGTGTATATCTCCTTGATTATACATGCTTCATGACTTTCAGTTTGAAAATCATTTTCCTATTTTAGGAGGTAGGATGGGCAGTAGCTAAAGAAGAACATGAAGTTCAGTTCTCTCTTTTATTGATGAGGGTCCTGAGGTCAAGCACCGGGTGTTCAGTGAACAGAGGGCTGGGACCTGAGGCCACTCCATTAGCTCATTCTTCCTGAAAAGGAACTGAATCCTGTGTGTGAATGAGTATACTATGAGAAAAAATATAAGTAAAAATACTCAGCTCTGATCTGGGTTTAAGTTTCAGTTTAACCCATAGGCTAATTTTTGAACATAGTTTCCTCATCTGAAACAGGCAAAAAAATGTCTTGTCTGTTTTACAACGCTGTTGTGAGACCCCAAATTGGGAAACAAAGCAAGAAAACCGTAATTGAGTATATAAGCGTAAGTCATTATAATTATATAGTAAATTATACCATCTATCCTTTGTTCTGGTTATAAACTTTTAAAAAATTAATATAGTCAATCCTTGCTGTTTCTCAAAAATGTTTTAAAATCCTAAGAGTGTTCTTATCTTTCTAGGCTGTATTCCACAGAAAAAACCATGAGTTTTTGCATAACTCAACAAAGTCTTTTTCCTAACATACCTTTTGATGATAATCAGTGTTTAAAGTTTTTGAAATTGTGTGTGTGTGTGTGTTTTCTACAAGAGTAATTTGACAAGTTTAATTCCATGTGGTGTTAGGATGGTAGGTCTCCCAAAGAACTAGTAACAATGCTTTCTCAGAACTGTAAGAATGAGATATTTCTGAGAATATTCTCAGCTGTGTCTGAAAAGACTTTTAAATGTACGCTGTGGCTCCTTTTTAGAAACATCTCCTGACAACGAGTTTTTCCCGTTTAAGACACTGCCATATGCAGCATCTTCTTGCTCAGAGACTCTGTTTCATCTCTGCAAAAATATATTGTGTTGTTTTCTTTTGAAAATATTGAAACCTTGAATAAAATTAGTGTCTTTTTTTAATAAAGAACACCTACATTGTACTTTATTCTAAAAATGTGTTCTCTCTGATCCTTCAATAGCTGCTAGTAAGTTGAGTTTTATAAAAACAAACAAAACAAAATTACGGTGTATAACCTAGGCAAATGATCAAAATATATTTTGTTTTTACTACAACACACTGTGAAACTTGACTAAACAAAACTACTTAATTATTATTGTAAATGTATCTGGTTCCTTCATGGATGTACATGAAATAATTTCTCATAAACATTTTATATCCAGTTTGAAAAGTGCCTACTATCTCAAATACATTTTATGAAATAATTAGTGACCAAACTCATGTAAAAAATCATAAAAAAGAAGTTTTTTAAAGAAAGTAGTTGATTTTGGTTTTGGTTTTATTTTTTTAAAGAGTTAATTAAGCAATTATCCACAACCCCAAAACTTATTCACAGGAGAGCAAAAAATTAAATATAAAGTAATGTTATTGGTTATACTCCTGGGACTTTGTCATAACAAATATTTTTACTTCACTATGCAGTAGAAAAGAGAAATTTATTTTCCACTAGCATTTCAAATTCTAATAACAACTTATGCTCAGAAAGTCATGCGTGAAACATAGTGCCCTGATAAGAAATCTGAACACTTTTTATTCACATTCAAAAACCTCTTTAAGTTTAAATTCAGGTTGAAAAGGGAGGGATTTAAAAGAGAATCAAAGATTAAGAATTCATCATTGCAGAATGACATTTCTTTTGACAACGTAATTTGATTGCTACTCAAAAATAAATAATTTATGATTCAAATGCTGTGAATATTTATTTAGCGTCATAACTGTCATTTGTTTGGCTTTTTCCCCCATGGATAAAGAAGAACAATTGCATATCTCTTATTACACAGCCAAAATGATTCCTGGTATTAGAAAACCACAAATGGTGTGTACTTTAAAATGGGCAGCAGATGTTTTCAGTTGTCCTAATAAATCACAAAAAGAACCAATAGAATTTTCCTAATACCACTCCACTTGCTCTAAAGCCAACACTTTATAAAACATGATTCAAAAGCAACTCTATCCACGCTACTTGATAGATATTATTGATTTAATAAAAGAATAAAAAGATTCAAATTTCGAGGCTTTTCCAAAAATTAAGTCTCTGTGGGTTCCAAATAGTATCTTTGTTTCTATATTGTCATTTTCGTTAGGAACTACCCATAATCCTCACTTAAGGGTCCAACATGGCATGCCAGAATGGATCACAGGTTAGGAATTAAGAACAACTTCTAGGAAATTAAGTTAGACAAGACACTACTGGATTCTGGGCAGGAGTAAGTCATATTTTAATTAGAATACAGTGTTCCTGTTAAATAATGTTCTAATGTTTTAAAACAACAATTTAAATTAATTTATGTGGAACCTACAAAGCCTCTAATTTATCATTTTTTTGTAGATCAGTAAATTCAACATCAGAAAACATTTTTCTGGATGAAGGATTTTGGACAAAACATTAACCCTGTCTAAAATGCAATGAAATTTTTTATCTTGTACTATTTTTGCTATGTACTATTTAGCAAAAATAGTACAAGATAAAAATTTGTACACTATCAAATAAATGGATTACTATGCTGATGGTGATGATTAATATTTTTGGCCAATTTAGCCAGACTCCTTTTCATCCAAACTTAATGTACTATTGGTAGTTAAACAAGCCTGCATAAACTAGATATATTTTATTAGAGAATTGAACCTTAATGGAAATCTGTTGACAATAATAAGATAATGAACTAATATACAAGTCAACTTGTTATTAAAAAAATGATAGTACATTGAAGTAAGTAAGGAATTTTGAGATATAGTCACTCAACAAATCATGGACTGGGTTTCTCTTGGTCTGTAAAATATATGGATTGAATTATACGTTCCCAAATGTCTACCCAGGAATAAAGTTCCATGTTAATGGTCAGAATCAGAAATCAATATTGTTTTATAGATCACTAATAACATATCAGTACTGACACTAAATTGTACTTTTGTGAGTCAAACATTATTTCATATCCATTACTTCAAATGATCCTCACCCCACCTTCAAAAAAATGCTATGAGGGAGACAGGATAGACATTGCTATTATTACTATCCCCGTTTTACAAACTAATGCTAAATGAGATTGTGTAATGTGCCATGGATGGAAGCATAAAATATTTAACTGGGGATAGAGTTCAAATTTTTTTTCATCCCAGGAGAATGAAAGTGTTTTACAATTCTTATGAAATATTGTCTCAAAATTTTTTTAAAAATCCCTGATCACAGAACATTTTGATTTATATTAAAAATTAAATTTTGCATGGGCTAAGGGATAGATTAAAATATACAAAGATTGAAATGTTCTATTCCACATATGTAATAATATGTAAAAGCAAGAAAACTAACCCTATTTTTTTATTCTTCATTGAATATTTTTAGGAAATAGTGGGAAAATGATCGTTTAAGTTTTTAAGTATTAGGTACTTCACCTTAGTAAGTTGTACTTGCATTTCAAACAGTATATCAGAACTGAAAAATACATACAATTATTATGATGTTTAAAAGTACTCATTTTTCTCTGGGTTTAAGTATGAGTAAATAAATTATATTTAAAACCTCTAGAGCTGATTAGAATCAAGTTTAAGCACATTAATTTTAAAGCCAATTAATTCACTAAATATAAATGTGCACAAACTATTAATACCAATTGCTTTTAGATACCTAATATTAAGATTTCTCTGATTCAAACATGATCATGTTTCTAAAATATTTACTTACATGGTATCTTAAAGCAGCCTCAAGAAATGATTATCCTTTAAAAAATATGTCATCAGTTTTGTTGTTCATAAAATTTGAAATACAGAGATAGAGATGTGTATAATTTCTATGTCAAAGACATTTGAATATTAACTCTTGAAAGTGTTCTTTCATTTCTAGTACTGATTTCCTGGTGAAGAATAATATATTTGAATGAATTGCAGGTAGATGAATGAATACGACAAATTAAGACACAGTGAAACCTATATACTTCCTTCAGTCAGTTCATTTTGGTAGAAAGTTCATGACAACTTGCAGTTTTTCTTTTTTTAGTTCAGACTTTTTTTTTTTTTTTTTTTTGTGGTACGCGGGCCTCTCACTGTTGCGGCCTCTCCCGTTGCGGAGCACAGGCTCTGGACGCACAGGCTCAATGGCCATGGCTCACGGGCCCAGCCGCTCCGCGGCATGTGGGATCTTCCCAGAAGGGGGCACGAACCCGTGTCCCCTGCATCGGCAGGCGGATTCTCAACCCCTGCGCCACCAGGGAAGCCCCAGGAGAGACTATTTTTGATTTGCTAAAAAATAAATACATTTCTGTAGTCCAACTTTAAATCTTATTTCTGGATGGATTCCATTCCATATTTCAGTAGACAGAAATTGTCTTTAAACTCAGAGCAGAGTGACATATCTATTGCATTTTGATATCTACTTTTTACAAAATTTATGAAAATAAAATATCATAATAATAGCTTTTGAGAGCATTGTAATTTTTTCAATCATGAGGTGAACTGAAAAATAAGGGAAGGAAGGAGGGAGTCCTGGAAGGAACAGGGAGGGGAAAGAAAATGGGAGTGGAGGGGAGGGGAAGGGAGAAGTGAGGAAAAAAAAATAATCCTGATGCCCTAATAAGCACACTTGCCTTCCATTGCCTCGTATTCATCACATTGAGCAGTTTGTCAGTGGCAGAATGAAGCAATTCACAGATTCTGCAGATTTCAGTTAGACTCACAGAAATGGATTTTGGACTTCCTAAGAACTCACGGAGAAAATGAAATTTGGCAGGACCCAAGTGAAAATTCATTTCATCCGTTTTCATTTTATAGTGTCTATCATGTATTTTTGATCACTAAATGGAAAAGAAAAAATGAAATTCTACCATATGAATTTCTATTAAATATCATTTTAGCTATCAGTTGTAACACACCTGTTATTTGATGCATTTCAGTCAATTGACATAATTATATATTTTTGCAACCTATATCATTCTATGAAGGCGTATTTTTTTGCAATAAACCCAGTTGATTAAAAATGTATTCAAACATCTTAACACACACCAAATATTTGTTTCCAATATATTTAAATATTCTTCAGTCTGAATCCATAAGGGATTGATAACATGTGGTTGTTTTTAAGTTAAACTGAGTCTCCATTTCCATGATAATGTCATGAGGGCCCTGCAAGCTATCTTTAGAAACATACAAGTCAGCACATGCACTTAGATTTGCATACAATTTCAGGAAGTTTTGAGGCTTCCTGATATCTCTTCACAAAACCCTCCCAGATTCTCCAGCTCCATAAAATCTCTATAGTTTATCAGTTGCCTCCAAAATTTTATCATTAAACTCACATATCCATTACATTTTTAGTATCCCCCATATACGTACATATGTATTAACATATTCAAAAGTAGATTTTGAAAGGACGAAATAAAGCTGCAATGAATAATATTTTGCTGCCTCCTTATTGATATGGCTTCAGAGTATCATTACCTATATTCTTGGTTATGATTCATAATTAATGATAATATATTATGTAAAACTTTGCTTCAAAAAATTCTTTAATTTTTTGGCTAAATTTTTGTCAGATTATATATGTCACTGTTTTTACTTCTTAAAATGACTCATAGTACAAGTATCAATATCTCACTTTCAGAACTGGCAGTCTATGTATTACAATATTTATTTATATACATACTGGTTTTATATATATGTATATATACACACATATATCATATCACACATATATCATACTGGGTTATTATTTTGTATCTCATGAAGATGGCTCATCAACCAATCAAATTTTTAATGGGTAGAATCTTGCCTAAACAGGAATTTCTCAGAGAGATGCTGAAAACAAAAATATTCTTACATGTATATTTCTATATACATATATTTAAATATCTTTCGTTGCGTCATCGTCAACTTTAAGTAAATGTTTAAATGCTTCCATTTTAACTTGTTTAAATCTTCCCTAGCTTAGGTACTCTAAATATGCACTTCACTGAAAATATTTAAGGCAATTTTCTGACTCATATTTCTACACTCACACATCTTATTTAGATCTTTTCTTTGACGGTGTCATTTTATAGAAAGAATAAAAGAAGATGCATTTTTTAACAAATATATTCTCTTTTGGATTTTCACTGCCAAATATGTTTTTACTGTGATGAGAAATGTTATCGTCTGTGAAAAAAACATTTTATGTCACCCATTTCTCAAATTCACTCATTAAAAATATATTTAAATGCATATTATTTATTCATACAGTACTCTGCAAGGTACTGCAGATTCCTTTTTCAACAGTTGATATGTGTTTCCTTCCTTTATATAATAACTCTCAGTTTTAAATTAATTGAATTAACAGGGTACCACCCAAATTTCCTCTGACAGTTTTTTTTTTCCTACTCAGATGCACACTTCCTAAACAGTAGAAAATAGGTAGTGCTTATCAACCACAAAGAATAACTTAACTCTGTATAAATGGTCACATAAGACTCAGTCCCCACCCTCAAAATCTGAGTTTAGAATAAATCCTGGAAATAGTTTTATCAGGGAATATGAAAGTTGACATTTCTAAAGTTAGCATGCTTATTCTTTAGTGGTAAAAAAAAAAAAAAGACTGATCTAATCATTTCAGAATTCCAAATTACATCAGAGATAGTGATTCTTAAAATGAAAACATACTTCATAGACCTACTCAGTAAGGTTTACATTCTGTACCATGACAAAGTATTTTGGGAGTGAAAATGACAGATGTGAGGTACATTAGCAAAATAGTCACTTCTTCCCACCAGACAAAGAGCTTTTATCACAGCAATTTATCATAAACCAGACAGTGATTTAAGAGGAAATATTTGAACTACAGTATATATTGCAAAGTAAGTTAGCAAATTTGAAATTATGACTATACAACTGGTAAGCACTTTCATTACTTATTTTAATATTTTGAAGTTAAATGGCATCATTTCAAAGGTGAAGAAGAGGAAAAAATACACAGTTGTCAGAATACTTCAGGTAAGAGTTAGAGAGGAAGGCAGTTTAATGATGATTTAGTCAGTAATTTCTTGCATTTTTCACTCTGCATTTTTCCACCTACGTTTTTGGGGATCACTTGACTGATTTTGTGGGAAGTACTGATTCTTCCCACTGCCTGAGTCACTGGTTAAAACGTCCATGATTTCTGCTCAACCATTCTAGAAATAAATACAATAGCTAAGTTCAAAATCCAAATGTTTAAACAGCAGATAATTTTTTATTAGTTCTATTTGGTTTTATTTCATTATTCTTATTATATCTGTTGACATTCAGGAAGAGTTGTTTGAAGGCCATGTGTATCCAAAAAGACCTCTGCAGATAATTATACATAGTAAATTTTAATAAATGACAAAATTCCAGAATGGAAACATACTTTGGTCAGGGAGAAACATTCAATCCCTAAGTTTCTCAGTCTTTTCATTAGACACTATGAACATATTCTGTCAGGCTCTGGGGGTGCAGAAATGTGAAAGACACAGCCCAAACCCTCAGGAACAACAGTTTATTAAGACAGTTAATATTCAATTCAAATAAAGTGTAGACATGATGTCATAAATTGTGTTTAATATATCATGAGAGAAACATGTACAGAGTATTTCAATCTGTGAGAAACCCCGAGAAAATGCTGCCCAAAGCAGGTGATCTGGAGATGAGAGGGTGGCAGGACATAGGTCTCCCATAGAGGAAGTCAGCTTTACCTCTGTCTATCTGGAAGGGTACATCTAGCCAGACAGGATATTTCTAGTCTTCTGAGCAGTTATGGCTTTAGGAACTGCTCCATGAAGTGATACGAGGCAGCATTAGGGGGGAATCTGTAGGCAGTACAGTTCTAGAGAAGTTTAGGAGAAACCTAAAAATGGGCACATAAAGACTGACATTTCCTCTTCCAGCCTTTGCGCGTACTGTGAGAAGGGATGATGCTAAGAGCTGCCACCGTTTTGTTACCACTCTAAGGAGAAATAAGAAAGGAAAATTGGGGGAGGTCAATTGAACTGGACACAGTCTGAAACTTATTCAGTTACATTTTGCATCTGAAAGCACAATGACTTAGACAGCTTTCCTAACCCGTCAAGAAAATCCAAAAGAGTCAAATATAGGTATAGATATTATAGATATATATCCTAGTTACCTCACCATCAGCATATAGGCAGCCAAAGGGGGAGACAGAACAGGCAGTTTGAAGAACCTATCCTGTGCTGATTGATATATTTAGTCCTAAAATTCCATCTTAAGTGATTCACTCCCTTAAGTCTTGATATAAAAGCTTAAACATCCTTGCATAAGCTAAGTTGTTATTAGCTAACATAACAATGCACATTCTGTACATTGTTACATGATGCTATAATTACATAATGTAATAATATAATGGGTCAGATTTGGAGAAGGTGGTCGATGTTTGGGAGAGGACTAGAACAGGGGACCTAGTCAAGGGTACAAACCAAAGGAATGGCAAAAGTGGAAGTGAAGTTAGAATAGAGTTCAAATTTGCCTGAGTCATAATTTTGTCTAGCTCTCCTCCTAAACACAGTCTTCGAGATAAATTCTATATATTTCATTCCAGAAGGATGTATTTTACATCTAAAATTGCTTTTCTATTTACTTATTAATCAAGTCTACTGCCAACAGGGGGACAGTTAGAAGTATTTCACAGTAGTATTTGCAGGTCTATTATGAAATAATGATCACAAATTGCTGCCGTTATTAAAAATTACTAAATGCAGGAATTGTGCTTGATGTGTATTATCTCATTTAATGCTCATAGCAAAACCTCAAGGCTGTTGCAGTCTTTAAACTCCTAGATAAAAGCAAAACTCAGTTGACCAAAACCACAGAACTTGTCAGTAGCACAAGCAAGATTCAAACCCAGGCTTTCTGAACTCAAAGCCAGGGCTCTTAACCACTAGGTTTGATGTGCGGCTCCTAGGAAGAAACATGTCAGTAATTAGCCATGGGATATGGCACCTCTTTGCTCTAGAGATAATTATTCCAGTGTTTTATTTTTGAAGGCTGAAGGAATTTATGGCGGTGTTTCTAAAATTTTTATCATACAATCATATCAAATTTCCTTGCCAAAAAATGTTGACACTGCTTTTTAAACTGAATACAGACTAAGTATTTGCAAGGATTAATAATTCATTTTTAAAAACCTGAAAACACTCCTATAACACCTGATGACTAATTTTCTTCCAACTATATGCATTTATAAAAATGAATATTTTAAAAGTTATGTTAGGATAGTGATAGATGCTCTTGAAATTTTATAGGAACCAAGAGTTAATATTCATAAAGTACATTGTAATTCCTAGCTTAAAGGTACTTAATTTAAGAAATAGATGGACTCTAATAAAAAGGTCAGGTGTGAAATGTATTGAACTGAAAGTCACTTGTTCTTTGTGTGTAATTAATCCTGGAACTTGTATTGATGTGGACTGAAAAAGTATGGTTCACTGTGAGTCAACCTCCCTTGGACAGTTAAATGGAGAAAAAATTTAAAATTATGTTCAAGTAACATCAGTCTGAAGGACAAAACGGAACTTAACATAAGCATAGATGTATGATTGCCATCATTTGATATTTACTGGCTGCGTGCTGAGTGGATATAGCTAGGATAAATGCTTTAAGAGTTTTAAAGAGAGGGAGAACATCAAGGGTCAACAGCATAGGAAAAATAAGTTACATGATCTGATCTAAATAGTTCTAGAATCTTCTTTAGATCTTCTTTCATTTACATCAAGCATTATTCACTCAGAAGTTTATTCTTTTGCTTATATTTTATTCATTATTTCATATGAACTATTTGAAACAGATGAAAGATCACCTATAGGTATATACAAACTATAAAGCAAAATAACAAATCAGATACCACCGTATACATTGTCTACTCCTCCTGTATCTCTTATTTTTGTATCTCATCCAGAAGTAAACACTACCCTGAATTTTTTTTTTAGTATATTCCCTTGCTTTTAATGGTTTTAGCACAAGTGTATCTACCCCTGAAAAAATAAATTAGTTTACTTCTGTTTGAGATTTATAAAAATGCCATCACACTTTACATCAGCTTCTGTGACTTGTTTTGTTTTGTTTTTTTCTCACCTCATTATGTTTCTAAGATGTATCCATTTGTTTCATTTTTGGTTTTATTTATTTTCATTAATAAATAATATTCTATTACATGAATATACTTTAGTTATTTATCAGTTTTCTTCCCTACGTTCAGGTAGGTTGTTTCCAGATTTCTGGTTTCTGTTTGTTTGTTTTTGGTATTATAAACAGAGCTGCTATGAACATTTTTGTGTATGTCTCCCAAGCCTCATGTGCAGCAGTTTCTCAGATTATATACCTAGGCATAGAATTGCTCAAGGGTAGATACTAGAATTTTTCCTGAATAAATACACTAAAATATAAAACTTCACTTGATCTACATCCACACCAACACTTGATATTGTCAGGTAACTTACTTATGTGCCAACCTACACTAATCCCAATAAAGTTGGGACAGCAATATTTTCTTTTTTTAAAACTCTATTAAGATTTTCTTCCAGTTTAATTCAATCTATAGATTAGTTTATGGAGAAATGACCACTTACATCTCTCAATTCATTTAAATTTTCTATAAAGACTTCCACTAAAATTTCATAATATTCTCCACACAGGTCCTCCAAATCAGATTATGTATTCCCACATACTTTGTATTTTTTGTTAAAGTGTAAGTGGTATTTTTTAAGTGTTTCAAAATGCAGTTAATTTTTATATGTTGATCATCTATCTAACCACTTTGTTAATCTTCTTTATTTCTAATAATATATATAAGACGATATGTTATAATAGCAGCTTTGTTTGTTCTTTTAAATCCTAATTCATTGTATTTCTCTTTCTTACTCTGTTCACCAGGCTTTCAGTACAATGTCTCAAAGAAGTAAAAAGTCATTTTGGCCTTTTTTTCCTAATTTTAAAGCAAATATTACTAATGCTTCCCATTAAGAGTGATATTTGCCATAATCGAAACATATTTTATTCTAATATGCATTTTTAAAATCAGGAATGAGTATTAAGTTGTATCTACTGATTCTTTTCTATACATGTTGGTGCCACTGTATTACTTCTGTCTTCATTAGCCAGTTAATGCGATAAATTCACTTAAAGGTTTTCTAAAGTTGCATTCTTGGGATAAACTTAAACTGGTATTTTCTTACTCATCAGTGTGTTCGACTGTTATTATTCTTTTCTGTACTATGCTTGCTTACTTTTGGTTTCAATGTGATACAGGCCTTATAAACTTGTTTGCCTCTTTTTTCTCTATTCTCTAAATAGTTGCATAAGATTTATTAAAATTATATGTTCCTCGAAAATTTGAAAAAACTCATCTGTAAAATTATCTGGATTTGAAGTTTTTTCTATGAAAAGACTTCTAAATACTATGAAAATTGTTATAGGACTATTCCAATTTTATATTTCTTTAATCAGTCAAGAAAAATTATTTTTCTTATGAAATATGTCTTTGTGGGCAAATGTTACAAATCAGTTGCAATAAAATTATTTATAATACTGCATTTATCTTTTTCTACTGAAAAATCACCTTTCTTGGCAAAAACAGCAAGAGTTAAAACAAGGTGCTTACTATAAGTTCTAATTGCTCTGCATATAACTTATATAATACTTACAACAATCTTAGAGGCAATCTATTATCATTATCCCCATTTTAAAGATGAAGAAACAGAGGTACAGAAAAGATTGCTCAGCTCATAAATGGCAAAGTCTTAATCACATCTAGACATTTGCTCCAGGGCCTGTGTCCTTGAAAACTGTCCACTATAGTCCTTTATTTCATATCTTTTGCCTTTCATCAGAAAGGTTATGGCTTTAGATTTTTCCAATTTAAAAATTCTGAGAAAAGTATTCAATTGGATTATGTTACCCTCTACTCAGCAATGGTCAGGATGTCAGAGTCTGTAGAAACATGGCTGCTCCCATACTCACCACATGGTTAAAATAGAATTAATTTTACTTCCCAAAATAAAGAGAGCTGTATTTATAAAAGATGGTCAAGACTCTGGGCAGACAGAGGAATTGGACTAGGAAAAATATCAGAATGACAGGAACCATGCTATACTCAGAAGGAATCTTTTCCTTTTACAAATGGAGTTTCATGTGTAGTAAAGAATTTCACCTTGTCCAAAGAGAGGTCTGGTCTTTGCCTTTGGTTCCAGAGTGGTAATCCCTAAGCTCTTGGAATGTCTTGCTTGCTGAAAGTATTCTTTTACCTGGAGGCTTTGGTCCATATCGAATAGACTATGCTAATAATATGATTTATTGAGTAGACTCTGGATCATGCAGTATCAACTTAACCATCAAAGGGACTGGAGAGTAAATTTAGCCACATAAGTGGCCAACTATCTCTATGTGACCAAAACCTCTGGACACTAAGGCTTGTGTAAACCTCCCTGGTTGGTAATGCTCCATCCATATTTTCATACCATTGCTGGAAAGAGTTACCACTCTCCATGACTCCACTGGAAGAAGACAACTAGAAGCCTTGTGTTTGGAACTCGCCTGAACTCAGCCTCAGGTCTCTTTTCCTTTGGCTGATTTTAATCTGTATCCTTTCATTGTAATAAACTATAACCATGAGTTTAACAGTTTACAGTGAGTTCTGTGAGTCCTTTTAGTGAATTATCAAATTGAGGCTTATCTTGGAAAACCCTGAACTCTATAGGTGATTTCAGAAATGAGTGGTCTTGTGGGCTGTTTCATAAGTTTGGTAACGGCACAAATTTGCATGTCTCATGCCCTGTTCTCTTAGGATAGATCCTCTTTCAGAAGGTGCCTTGGTCCCTAATGCAAAGATGTTTGTGGCAAGCAGCCCGAACAGGGAAACTAATATGCTCAATTTTCTATAGTGGATCTAATTCATTCTTCCTAATATGTTTATGTGTGTACATATTATGTATATAATATATAACATAAAAATAAAATTGCTTGTTTAATGATCTATCCTTCTAAACTGTGAATTCCAGAAGACAATAATCTTGTCTGCCTTATTCATTCACAGGGTCTTTATTCATTTACTATTCAAATTTGATGAATTTATTGTTTAATTGATTTAATCATTCAATGAATATTTATTGTTTGTTATATGTCAGGTACTGTCCTACATACTGTGGGCCCAACAGTAAAGATTTCAAATTAGACCAAAGTCTCTACTCTCATGGATCTTACAATCTATAAGGAAAAAATATATATAAACAGAATAAATAATTAAAATATATAGTTTCTCAGATGGTGGTAAATGCTGTGGAGAAAAATAAAGAAGAGAAAGTGGAAAAAGCAGTGATAAGTTTAGGGCTGTGGTTTTAGAGTTATTAGGAAGGGTCTCATTTATAAGGTAGCATTTCAGCCAATGACTGAAGTGCAAAAGCAATGTGGCAATGCTGAGCAGGACACTGAGATGGACAAAGCATGTAAAAACTAGGAGGCAAACTCTTCAGATGGGGGACCTGTAAGAATAAATTCCCCAATGAGGACAGTACTAATGGAGTTGAATGGGGGAGTGTGAGAGAGGAATTATAGGAGGTGAAGTTAGAGAAGTAAGAGTCCAGATTATGTAAGGTCCTGTGGTCAGTGGAAGAACTTGGGCTTCAATTCTGAATGAACATAAGTTGTCATTAGAAGGTTTTGACAGAGGAGTGTCATGGCACAACTTACATTTTAAAAAGATCACTCTGACTGCAGTATTGAGTGCAGATAGCTTTAGGGTCAAAAGTGAGAATATAAAGTCCAGTTAAGGTACTTATGAAGAAATCTAGGAGAGAGAGATAATGGTGGCTAGGACCAGGGTCAAGGTGGTGATGGCAGTGAAAAGTGAAGTGATTCTAAATAGATTCTGAAGGTAGAGCTCACAGAATTTGCTGATGGGTTAGATTTTAGGTGAGCAAGAGCAGAGTCAAGAGTGATTCCAAGGACTGTGTCTCAAGTAACAATTAGGATGGCATTGTCCTTAACTTAAATGTGGAAGTAAACACGGTTTCAGATATTTTGTTTGGGGAGGCGAAGGAGAAGGGGGAAGTTTAATTTTTGAAAATATTTTAGGCATTCAAGTAAGTAGTTCTAGGTGCTAGGGATATAGTTTAAATACGGCAAGTGTAAACAACAAAGACATAAGTCTCGTCAGGCTTCATCGTGTTCATTTTTTTACATCTTCATTACCATGCATAGTCCATTGCTCTTAAGTGTAATATTAACAAATATTTAAGACATGAAGGAACAAATGTTTTATTAAAAACATCTAAAATACTGCCATGAATTTGCCTTTATGGGAGCTGTGCAGTAAGAGTACTTGAGGATAGGGCCAGGAGTTTCCTCAGAAGGCAAAGCCAGATCTATTTGTTTCTGACCTCTATCCTTCAAGCGACTTGCTTCCTGTAACATATTTGATTTTGAAGAAAGATATCCACGTGAGTCAACTAGGACGTTAGTCAGAAAATAGACCTCCAGATAAGTGAACGAGTTAATTTGAACACAGTTTAGTTTTATCTATTAGAACACCAGGTCATTTTGTGTAAAGCAATAACTGTGATTTTTCCATAATTGATATTCAGATGTTTTTCTGACAATAATTGGCCAAGGTATTTGGCTACCTCTTGTAGCCACTCCTGAAAAGAGGAAGTTTGTTTTCCTGTTGCTCTGACAGGAAGAGGTGGATCTACATCATCAAAATGCAGAACCAAATTGTTAGGACACAAGCAAAAAAGAATGACTAAGTTAGTATAAGGTACTCTTTAAAAAATTATGTATCTATATATACAAAGTTATGTGTGTGTTTATGTGTGTTTGCTGAGTTTGCAATGCTATAAACAAATCTCTTATTATGGGTTGCAGGCAGACTGACTTTAAAATGCTTATGTGACAGGTGAAACCATGGGATATGAGATGGGATCCAGATACTGCTACTCACCAGTGGATAACATAGGACACATTTTATCCTTGCTAAGCCTGAGATCTTAACTTCTAAAATGGCAACGCACCTTTAGCTCATGAAGTTATCTCGAATATACATGAACTTTTATCCACCAAATGCTTTAAAGTGGCTGGTGCATAACAAACATATACTATTCAGTAGTTATTAGTTATTATTGTTAATACTACTGTGTATGAAATTTTGTAGATTGCATAGAAAGTGTAGAAATTTTCTTTCTGTTCTCTACTTAGATTATACTAACCTTCCATATCATTTAATAGTCTTTATAAGTAACATTTAAAATAGCAGTTGTCATACTTATTGTGTTCAGTTTTTTCAGTATTCAAGGCTGTTTTTAAGAATCAATACACTAGTATCTTTTGTTAGTATTATGTCATCATGTTGGTATTTTAAAAATCTGAGATCTGTATCATTATTTTATCCAAATGAAGATAACTACTATATAGTTAATGTGAAAAGACAAATCAATTGCTAATCTATAAGTCTAGCCAGTTCTGTGCCAGTGAGTCCAAATAGGCAACTGTATTGTGATATTGCAAATCTTCCTTTTCAATAACAATTCTTACTCTACTTCAAAGACATTCCAAATAAATGAAATATGAACATAACAGTATTGTAACTGTTATTTGGTAAGTCTGCATCAACACTTCCATTTATCAATGATAAAATGAAAGAAAAGGACAAACCAGGAAACTACTTTTTGTAACAAAACCAAAGTATATAATTTTTATCAATCAATCTAAAAAGATGATATAAATGAATTTATTTACAAAACAGAAACAGACTCACAGAATTAGAAAATAAACTTATGGTTGCCAAAGACGAAAGGTCAGGGGGAGGGATAAATTAGGAGTTTGGGATTAACATATACACACTACTATTTATAAAATAGATAATCAACAAGGAACTACAGTATAGCACAGGGAACTCTATTCAATATTCTGTATTAACCTATATGGGAAAAGAATCTGAAAAAGAATGGATATATGTATATGTATAACTAAATCACTTTGCTGTACACCTGAAAAAAACACAACATTGTAAATCAACTATATCCCAATATTAAATAAAAATCAAATGTAAAAAATTAAATAAATAAAAAAATAACAAGTTTGCAAAGCCAGGAAATAAACACTAAAATCTTATTTTAAGTGATCTCCTCAAAGTTATCTAAAGGATGTATTATATGAAGATGAAGGATAAGGAATGAAGTATCTGGAGTTATTTTATAGCCTATCTCTGCATCATTCTATTGAACAGTGTAGAGTCCGGAGGAGCTTCTTCAGCAGCAGGCAATAATCTACACAAAAATATACTTGTGAGTTAACACTGACACTATTGACACTTTTTTAAAGATCGTGCTTTTTAAAAAGAGATCAAATATCATTTTGCTTTAAATATTTCATAATTAAAACTATTTTTTCACTTTATAGTATTTTGGTTCATGGAAAGTACTTTATTATATTAATTTATATTTGAGTGAAAAGTATAAATTTATAATTCTACTCCATGACTTATTATATATTTATAGTTTATTGCATTTGAAGTATATCATATATTTACTCTCATTTCTTTTTGTGAATTCAAAATTGTGTTTGTTTTAAATAAAAGAATAGCACTGATATCAGCACTTTGAAATTAGCCAAAAACCCCACTAAATATCCATTTTGCCCTATTATTACTATCACTAATTTTATATGACCATACAACATTGACTAGCTGTGGCCTAGTTTCCTTAATTATTTTCTTTTGGTTGAGTTTTTAAATTGTTTCCAATATATGAATGCTATAATAAAGTGGCTGTACATATTTTGGTGCATAAAATTTTTCAAAATGGAGGAGTTTGTTTTTGTTTTTTTAGAATATATGTAAAGGACAGGAACAACTGAGTCAAAGGTGAGAATACTCTTAAGGCGGTTGATAAACACTGAGAAATTGCTCTCCAAATCAGTTTAGGTGTTTGCTTTTATTTTGTTTGTTTGTTTAACTAATTAACTAACAATTGCAGAGAATTTGCAGTAGGAGGTCACTTGTGTCAAGACATTCTTAGACATTGTTGCTGTAACAATAATCACAGGATGGATTTTACAGGATAGATTTTCACAGTGGGCAGCAATGAGTAAGCATAGTATGTGACTTAAAATTCCATACGTATAGCTGAACAGGGTTTGTCCCTGAGGGAACAGGGTTTGTCCCTGAGGGAACTTATGGTCTGATGTGGGGCATTCTACTTATACTAAGTAGCAGCATTGAAGCAGACCATGGTAAGAGTCAAAGTAAGGAAGTAAAGTCAAGCTACATGGAGAATGAAGAAATTAAATTTCATAAACAATCACAAATCACAAAGCGAAGGGTGTCCCTTATCACTAATGTGTACTTATAATGTGAAAAAACTTTACACTATTCTTATTTTGTTCCTTAATGGACCATTATATTGAATCTCTATTTTATTTATAACTGAAAAATGTACTTCTAATTTTTCTTCATGTTTTCTCCCAAAACTTATTTTTGATTGAACCTCATCCGTATCAACACATTTCTCAGATAATAGGAATTGTAAAATAAAAAAGTTTATTTATGATCATGAAAAGTAAATTTTGATATATAGCAAAACATTTAGGATGCTTGAGTAAAACTACTTCTTATCAAGATCTTATCAAGATCAAAATGTTATCCTCTTGCATGAAAATCCACCAGTATCTGCAAGAGAATATTATCTAATAATTGCACTTGAGAGGCAAAGCAGAACTGATAATTTTACTAACAAAGCTATTAGTTCTAAATATGTCGCTTAAGATGTCAACCACTTAGAAACCAAAAGACGTTATCAATAAGCCACATTTACTTCACTCTCAAAGCCCAGGATCCTGTTGCAGAAACACGTGTTATAGTTATAAATTAATAAAATTTCCCATTATCACTTACAGCACACTGGGATGCTTTTTTCATGTTACTCTGATAAACACTGTCTTATTTTTTAATGACTGTCTTCATAATCTATTAAAGTCACCATGTCAACCCTCTGGAAATGTTTCAGTAACCCTTTGATTGAGCAAAATCCTTATGGATTTCTTTGAATTCTTGAAGGTTTGTCATTATTTTTAATAGACTAAGCAAAATACTCAGAGGATGGAGACATGAGCAGTTAAATTACTTGGATGTGGGCTTGCCACACTGAGATGCTTTTGTGTAGCATTCTTATTTTAATCAGGGACAATCTCTTTAATTTACAACTTAAGGATCAATTAGCATAAGCTAATTATGCTCAAAGAATTGGGATAAAGAGAGATCTAACATTGAAAGATATTATCTCATAATAAATATTGAGAAAACATTTATTTTGCCCTAATTTTGTTTTAATCCCTGGACTCAATAAATAAGTGAAAAAAAATCTGAAAATAAAGATTTTAATTTTGGATATTTTTGTTGTACTGATGTATGAAAGGCAGTCATACTTTTAAAAAGTTACTATATTTGTGTCTATGTAGAAATATACACACATATATGCACATAGATACATATATATTTATACACATGTATAAATATACACATACATAGATATTAATATGGGTATGTGTATGTGTAATTCCCTCAACTGAAGTCAGGGCCATGTGGTAGCCCTGACTTATCCTAATGTTCTTACTTCTTGCCTGAGCCTCAGTTTCCCTTTGCTGACAGTGTCTGATCAATACCTACTGGGAGTCAAGAACAAATTAGGTGGAGGCCTGGCATTATGTTGGTACAGAGTCCACTTGCAGACAGCCATGGTATCCATGGCTTTTTCCTGGTGTAGCAATCACAACTCTGTCCTCATCTCCACCTCTCCCAAATCTAAATCATTGCTAGTTCAGAAAAACATTGTCAGTCGAGATTAGGTTTATTTATGCTTAAGAGTAAATCCCCAAATAGCAGTGGCTCAAACAAGATAGCAGGTTATTTTCCTTATGTTAAAGAAGACTAGGGCAGCCAGTCCTGCCAGCTCCGGGAGGTGGCCTAGATCCATAGTCCTCATGGACGATTCTAACTCCACCAAAAGAGGCTGCACCTCTTCCTCCTAGCCTAAGATAATGGCTAAGTTGTGATTTTTTACCACTGTGTCAAAAGTAGCAGGATGGAAGAAGCAGTGAGAAAAATTAGTCTACTTAAAGGAGGTTTCTAGAAGTGAAATCCAAACTTGTGCTTATACCTCAATGGCCAGTACTTAATCTCAGCACTCCCAGCTGTAAAGTAGACTAGAAAAAGAGTAGGGCAAGTTCACAGCCTCAAACACAAGGTACCGTTATTAGGAAAGACAGAAAAAAATATTTGTTAAGAAGCCACCAACAATCCCTGCCACACCCCTCATGACAGGCTATGTTCTTTGTACCATTACTGACAATTATTTCTTAGTATAATGTTTTTTTTAAATTTATCCTTGTTTAACTATACCATTACTGAAGTCAGGAACATGTCATATCAACTTGTATGATATGAGGACCAGGAACTGCCTGAAAGTAACCCTGAGGATTCATTCTAGGTTGCCCATCAAGATATCTTAGATTAGGCATTCTCTTTTCTCCATTAAGAGGCAGTTTTCTCTCCTACCCCAGTCACTCACAGGAGGCGTTACAACCTCCCAATGGCCTTATAGTCCCAGATGTTAGGCAGCTGGTTCATGAAGCCAGATTTCTTGGCTCCCAGGAGCCTGTTACCCTCTGAAAAAGTCATTTTCTTAGGTTTGCCTTATAATAAGGGCGAACAGAGGGACAAGTCTCCTTCACTGGACTCCAAACATACAAGTTGTATTCAACAAAGCACCTATGAAGGGAGCAGGGAAATTTGCAAGCCCAAGGTCAGAAATAGAAAAGCAAGTACAGGTCCTGCAGTCTTCCCATCATCCTCAGGGGAGGGCTGCTGGTCAAGGCTTTTCTGCTGTACATGAAGTACAGACATGCCTTTAGTGGAGAGAGCCCTGCCTTTCCTTTTGGTAGGGTCAATAGGAGACCAGTCTTGTCAGTTGTATAGGAAGGAATTATTGGTCAATTTGGGTGCCAAGAAGTCTGAACTTTGATATCAGCTGTTGATGAGAGCTGTCTGGGAAAGTACCTGGGCCCCTTGGGTCCCCATGAGAAGTCAGGTTTCGCACAGCCTCTCCTGATAAAGAAAGCAGAGGGCCATCTCCAGTCCCGGCTCAGGAAACCCGGAATTAGCTCCTAGGACCATTCTGGAATGTTTCTGATTGATACATTGTACTTTTGAATCTCCAGACTATCACACAGAATTTGCTATTCAGTAGATACTCAGTTATGTTGGCTGGAGAATGAATGAATGAATAGAGGATATCTGATGCTACACCTGAAAGCAACATTGAGAAATACACTAATACTTGAATTATTTGTTCATTTAAATGAAAAAAATAAATAAAGCCACCTTTGTATAGATTTGCTGACCCGTCAGTGTGTGTTTCTCATGAAAAATCAAATCTTTCTATGACCCTATCAAGGGAGATACAGAGTGAGCCTGACTGGAGTAATGCTAAGAGATTTTATCTTGGGAATTGCTCATCAGAAAGTTCTTTTTAACTTATTATATTTCTTTCAGTCTGATTCCAATTACCTTATTGAATAGTTCCTTTAATCATAAAAGAAAAAAATATTCATTATAAAACAATTTCTCACTGAGGACAAGAGGGATAAATAGGCCATTGCAACTGGTTTGAAGGCACATGGAAGAGCAGGAAGGCCAGGCATAGTCAGTGCTGAGTTTCCTTTTCTGATAGAGATATCAGGCCAGGCAGGTGAAACAATGCCTTTGGCTTCAGATGATTAAAGAAATTTAACATCCCTTGGTATATGATGTCACTGGAAGCCAATGAGAATGTGGTCTTAGCAGTGATAAATATGATCTGGAGCACAGTTCTCCAGATAAAGCAGAGCACTTCAGAAATGGTTTATATTCTATTGTTCCTAGTGCCTTAGTTAATTATCAGACACATTGTACAGACTACTGCTTTTATTGGGTAATAATATTTGGAGATGATTCAGTGTTAGAGTGATTTGATACTCTAAGTACAGATTATTAGGTTGAGACACATAATACACATTAAAAGTTGCATCTGGGCTAGTTACTTTGCCATATACATACTTCTTCAGTGCTCTATAGCACTCCACATGAACTAGGAAATTTACTTTTAAAGATTTTCTAAGACTAGAATAATTTGTTGGCACATTATCTCTCAGTGAATTTTTTGCACAGTGGAAGTATGAGTTACAATTCAAGGATAACTCTGTCAGGACTGAACATTTTATGATGACAGAAGTACAAAATTAATCCATTTTTGTTGACAGTCTTATAAGTCCTTTAAAAGAAATAAAAACAAAAAGAGAAAGATGATATTTAGCCATTCTATTGACAAGGATAGTAGGGAAATGGAAAGAAATTAGTATATTTACAAGACAACCTCTAAGACCATAATTATGTGGTTCCTCTCAAATGCTTTGGTAATGGACCACAGGACATTGTAAACAAGACACATCACTTAAAAATTTTACACATCGACCTTAACAATCTTAGCACTGAAAGTATAAACAATACATAAAGTTAATTTCAGCCTTCAAAAACAAAAAGAAGACAGTCAACAGAGGATTCATGATTTTAAAGTAATATGCATTGTTTAAAAGTTTTTAAAAGTACTTTCTTGCAAGTATAAATAAAACTCTTTAATTCTCATAAATATGAGGGTAATGGGGGGCATATCACAAAATTCATTGCTAATGAGAGAATACTGAAATTATTAAAAATAAATGAAGAATAGTTATTAAAATGAAATCTGGCCAATAGTATAAAGTAGTATCCTAGAAGTCAAATAAAAACTACTGAAGAGTGTTTAACATGTAGCTCATTTTTTTTAAGGAGAGGAAGTGCCTACATTAACAAAAATGTCAACTGCTTACATAGAAATCTTATTTTTATTTTCTGATTTAAATAGGCAAAGTGAAAAAAACACCTTGAAATAGGATATCAACCTCAGGATTAAAGGGCCAATTATGTGATAATAATTTAACTGCAACTTCTATCTTTCACAGCTAGACAATTTCACACCTAAACAATGTCATTACAATTATAGTTTAGAATTCTTTTAATTTTAAACCTATGTGTTTATATCAGGAAAGTTACCTATAAATACCTGAATATCCACTAATGAAAAGTAATTTAAAAAAAAACAAAAACCTCTTGATCATTCAATGTTCTGGATTCAGCAATCATATTTGTTGCAAAAATAAAATAATGTGGGAATTTTTTTTCATATCATTACTCTTTGCACCATAAATAATTTTGTTTACATTTCACAAATGAGATTCATTTCCAAAAGACATCATTTTAAATACATTTTCCCACTGTGGAACTCCATTCACAGAAAAAAATGTTCTTGGAATTATCACTAACTGATCATCATTTTAAGTTTCCATCACTTTCTTGTAAGTCATTGAATAAAACAAATGTGTTTATATAATTTCATATGACAAAGAAACCTATTTTTATTCATACATTTAAAAATGTCATTATACTATGTTACTAGAAAAGTAGTAGTATTAGGTATAACTAAAATTTGGAAAAATCAGTAACTATTTCAGAATTTTGAAAGCAAAACTAGTGCAACTGGTTTGTGAATAATTTTTGACATATATGAGAACTAAACTCTGTTATCTTAGCCCTTGTTTGACAATGTTAATGTACAAGTTATATGTCAATGATGCCTTTATATTACCATGACTTTGAGAAGAGTAAACGTTACCTTTAAATTTTTTAAAATTATTTCCGTATAGGCAAGATTATTTTAGCAATTGGTTGGCTAGAGACAGTACTTTTATATTTATTTATGGTTGTAGATGGAGATGAGGGGACAACTCATGATCTGATGTCCACCTTTAATAAGATTTTTTTAAATGAGATCAATTACAAATGACTATAAGCTAATGTATTTTATTTAGACCTCCAAATAGCTTTCTGTTTTTTAAGCCAATCCCTTCTTACAGAAGGCTATTAATAAAACAGATTACAATAGGAAAATTAAATCTTGTCTGAGATTAAAGGTTTGTGACAAAGTAGTTAGTAAAGAGTAAGAATAAAAAGATAATTCTCAAAGTGGTAGGAAGTTAATAATATGACCCCTGGAGATTTGAACCAGAAGCTTGTGTCTTCAATATTCATGTTAATAATAATGGATGATAGTCAAGAACAAGCAGCTGAAATATGCTGACAGTTTGTAATTACAATATTTAATTTTGCTAAAAATATTGAGCCATATGGAGAATTGTAAGAAGGTATAATAAACTAGTGATTGAAGAACACAAAGGTAGATGAAATGTAATATAAAGCACAAAGTATTACATACTTAAAGAAATAATTTAAATTACTTGTACATCCTGATGGATTCTGTAACCTCTCAGGATATTATTTTGGACAACTCAATGAAGAAGAGCAATCAACTATAAATAAATCAATGCTACAACATGTTAAAAGCATAGCTAAAAAGTACAACAATATTAAATAGATGGTGATTTTAGCATGGTTTCTATTTTAGAAGTATTGCCATTTATAAAAAGTGAGGTCAGTTTCATATTTTTGTAACATGGAAAGGTTCAAACAAAGGAAAATACATTAATAAAATAACATAGAAGTCAGTTATAATGCAAACAATTAGCATAATGCACATACTTCTCTTTTTTTGGCCAACGCCTGGTTTAAAAACATAAATTCCTAAGTGTGGGTGCTAATTTATAAATCTTTAAGAACAGGAACCACAGAACAGAAAAAACATACAAAACAGAGAGATTTGCAAATGTTAAACAGAATAATGGAAAGATTTAGTGGGTTTTATGAAGGCCGCAAAACAATTGAACAAACCAGGCTGGGAAGGAAATCGGATCTCTTCTCTGCCAGCCAAGGTTGAAAATTACCAGATGCTTTTTGCACCCCCTTTCACTAAAAACAATTAGTACCATAACAGCTATTTAAGTGTTTCTGTTTGTAGTTTTGGAAACTTAATTTTTAAATTGTTCTTTTAAATACTAACTTGTGTTTTATAATTAGAAAATTAAGTTGTTAAAAGTGCCTCAATGGAAATGTGTATTAAAACATTAAAATTGTTTGATACAAGATGTCGACAGACATATAGACTCAATATAGATTGAGAGTCATAACTTATCAGGTAACTAGGTTCATGAATTGCAGCATCTCTATGCTGACTGTTTAAGATCATCAGTTTAAGAGTAGACAAAAAAATGGTTCCCTACCGTTTGGGAACTAGATTACTCTACAGTTAATTAAGAGTTTTCCTGGCTTTTTCTTTAAATTGAAATGCAAAAGATTGAGAATGGCTATATCTCAATGACATGAAATGTATCTAGAAACCTAAAAGACATTTGAGGCAAACAGTTAATCTCCAAAATGAAAGATTTTTCATTTCTGATAAACTTGACTACACACTATTCTAGGTATTTATTAATTTATTTATTCCTTCAACCAGCACCTTTAAAATTACATGCCTATTATCCTCGAGACACTGTGTGAGGCATCATGAAGGAAAAAATAATAAGATTTCTTACCTTCAAGTTCTAAGAGACCAGGTTAAGAACCATTAACAGAGAAGTTCACCTTGTGGAAACTCAATCCTTATCCATTCGTGGAACTTCCCTTACAATGAGGAACTGATGTCCCACTTTGATAAAACTCTTCTTGGTGTAAACATTGAGTGTGTTGCCATCCAATTACTCTTCCCAACCTTACACATAACTCAATTTTCTTTTTCTTATTCTTTGTCTTTTTTTTTAACCTTTTTCCCTTCGTTTTGCCAATTGTACATTGTTAATTCTAGGTTTGACTAAAATTGACTTGTGGTGGGAAAACATGTTTGGTAAACTGTAATCCTTTTGAGGGTCTTATGGGAATAGAGACAATATGAAGAAATTAGGAGCTACCTAAATTAAGAAATTGGTGACAAAGTTTCCATAGTTGAGAAAATTCAAATGATGTGTGAGTAATGATGATATTTAGAGATATAGTCACAGAGCTGGCCAAACACTTAGAATTCAGTCACACTACCAACACTCAGGTGAGGAATCAGACAGTCTCACAGAGGCCTCATGAAGGGGGTCCAGAAGCTGCATGTGTTTCTCGCGCCAGTCTCTGGGGCACCATAAATACATCCATGGATAAGGTCTTCATTTCAATTGTGTACTAATTTCCTATATTTGATGCTTTAAATATTAAAGGTACTAAATGCCCAATAGTTCTGAAATGTATGTTAATGACCTTAACAACCCACAATGATCTACTAAGGCAGGCATTGTTATTTCCATGTTACAGTGGGTAAACTGGTGCCCAAAGAGGCTAAAGAATCTATTCATAATAAAAGTTAGAGCTAAACTCAGGTCTTCACAGTAAATACTTTCCATAGCAAACTTTAACCTGACCAAGAACCTTTCAAGGAAACCTGTTTAAATCCTGGCACCTTACAGACAGACCCAACATAGAACTAATCATGGATTTGACAAGATCTCGCATTGAAGGATAAATGTTTATACTAGTGTATTAAAACTGCAATTAGGTAGGCAGCTTAAAATAATTTTACTTCCATGTGTTATATTTAGGCCAAAATCAAGCTCTAAAAGATTGTTATATCTTCAAAAGACTAGAAATGTCTCAGTGGTACCCAAACGAAGATCGTTGATAACATTTTAAACTTAAAGTTCTATATTTCTTTGAGAATACTTCTTTAACATATACTTTTCTCTCACAAGTAAAATACTTGGAATGAAAATTCAATATTTTTTTTATTAATGTAAAGACAACATATCCAAAATTATTCAGTTATTATATTTATTTCTTATGAAAACGACTTTGAGTAATAAATTAAGTAATTTTGATTTTTACAAAGAACAATCTTAAAACTATAAGCACCATTAAACACTTCATGCTCACATTTTGCTCTCCTTTATTTTCTTGATAAAAATGTATGAATAAACTTTTACTTTTTAATAAGAACACACATGCAAAAGAAAGTTTGGAAAATATTTTAAAATTGCATTTTACCTCATTTTTGTTATTTTTAAGCAATGCATGGAGAAAAATAATATTTTTAAAAATTGGTTGTCTTCTATTATCTTTAGGGTAAAAATCAAGAGTAAGCATGTGTGGCAGATCTATGGTGTAAACTATTTTATGACAGTGATTTTAAACATGGGTACAGTGTTTGTTTATAAAGTGTCTTAGGAAATAATATATTTCTATATTTATGTCTTTTGAATGATGAGTATACACAATGACTTCATATGATAAGTACAATGCAATGACTTTGGAAAAACTAGCTTCCCATAAATGGAGCCAGGTCTTCAGAACACCTCAAATTTTATATTATAAAACTGGGCTTGTTACTTTTTCCCCTTTGAAGCCACTCTTATCCTATCTTTCCTCTTTTCGTGAATGGTTCCAACTAGAAACCATTCTGCTCACACAACTAGAAAATCTTCACACTGTTTTAAACCTATCCCTCAACCTTAGCAAGTCAACCAGATGTTAATTTTCTTTATCTAATCCTTTCTCCAATCTGTCCCTATCTCCCCCATCCCAATACTCCTATCCTGGTTCAGGCATTTGTAGTCTATTTCCTGGACTATCCTGGCTTCCCTGCCTTTGATGTCTCCATAACATCCCTCATTTAGACTGCTGCCAGAGAGTTTTATTCACTGAATCACTGTCTAGCTTATTTAAAAAAAAAAAAAAAAAAAAAAGGAATTTAGGGCATTTAAATCACCTTTCCAGACTTCCTGGGTAGGAATAACTGCTGACTACTCATTTTTGCAATACCCTTCTCAGGGTGGTACCACTATAGAAGGCATATAGCAGCGTGACTGAGAGCACCAACTCAGAAGCAAAATAGCCTGGGTTTGAATCAAACCGGTCAGCTAGACTAGCTGTGTGACTTTGGGCAAATCACACAACACCCCTGTTCCTCATTTCCCTCATTTATTGTGGGACCACACTCAGGAGCTTTTTGTAGGAATTAAATTAAGCTAGAAAGGGTCCAGGAAAATGCAATAGAGAGCCAAGGAAACATGTCTATATGTAAGTACTTGTATCATTGTGACTTGTGTCATTGTGACTAGTTTTAGCTGTTGCCCCACTATTTATAATCTTTTTGGAGTCCAAGGGCCATGACTTGATCATCTTTGTGAGGGTACTCTCTGTACAAAGTAGATTCTTAGCAGATGTTTGTTCAATTAAACAGAATGTATATGAAATGTGACAAAGGTGTGCCCAACTGTTTTTAGGTGGAATGACTTGTGTCAGTGACACAAACATCCGTTATTTTTTCTTTAAATCAGCTTTATTGAGGTATAATTTCCATATGATAAAAGGCACGATTCTAAGAGATGAGTTCTGCCAAATGCATGCATTTAGGTAACCAGCCTCCCAATCAAAATGAATAGTATTCCCATTACCCCAAGTTTCCCTCTGTGTCTCTCTGCAGTGAATCCTCACTCCCCACTCCAACCTCAAGTAACCACTGGTCTGCTTTCTGTCTTATAGATCAGCCTTGCCTGCCAGTTATTTTTAATTTCTACACTAAAAATGTTTCCGTGTTTCAACCTGAACGATCCGTATCTATGTAATCAACTCATATGTAGTAACATGAAAGGAAAGCTATACATGATGCACCAGGTGTTCTGGGGAGGGGGCTGGTGAGGAGAGGGATAAATTTTAGTTGAAAGTGGAAAACAGCATCTTGTCCTTCATAGCCATTTAATTCTCGACACTTGGCTTTTCTGTTTGCTTGTTTTTTACTCAGTCATTTTAGACACGATTCTAACCTGTAGGCCCTGTAAGCAAGACAAGAGTATCTTTATTCTACACCCTGGAACCCTGAGTCCCCACAAGGTGCGGCCTCAGTATTGGAAACCAAGGCCCTGTTGTTCGGATCCAAGTTTCCAGCCTACTTCTGGGCCCAGAGTTCCTTAGGGAAACGTGTTACTGAAGAAAAAAAAAAGAAAAGCTGTGTCCCGGAATTGAGGTTGTAGGAAGGACCCCTGATAGGCAGTTCGGTAGGTTCTCTCGGGGCGGGGTACGCTCCTCGGGACTCTGGAGCGCATTGGCTTTGAGGGCGGCAGCCTGAACGCTGCCCGCGGGAAGGGGACAAAATCCCCCGAGGGGTGCGCGGAGCGCAGCGGGCTGGCAACCCCGAGGCCAGGGGTGAGGTCAGGGTGGCTTGGGGGCCGGGCCCGGACGTGGCCTGCAGACTCAGCTCTGGACGCGCGCACTCACACAAAAGAGGCCGGAAAGTGGCGGGAGGAAGCGGGCGCGTCACGGGGGCCGCAGCCGGGAGCCTGGCGCGCCCGCCCCGCCGCGTCCCAGGTACACGGCCCGCTCGCCCCGCCGCTCCGCCACCGCCACTGCCACGACCGCGGCGCCGCCAATGAGACTCCTCCCGCTCCTAGGTGAGTGCCCGCGCCCCGGTCGCCCGGGCTGCCCCGGGCCAGCACCTGTAGGGAATAGGCTATTTCCAAGGTGGAACTCACGTGCCGAGTGCATTTGGCCAAGACTCCAGGGGGAATTGACACAGTCCTTCTCAGGATGTTTTTCTCCTTGTCCTTTCAACTCTGGAGTTCGATATTCAGTACCCAGGGACCAAGTCATCTTTTTATTCCTGCTGACAAATTCCTCAAAGTCCCAGACTTTGACCTTTCTTCTGATCTTCCCCCAAGACATTTGGGAAATCCAAACCATTAACACTTGTGGGAGGTTTCCTGGCCTTTCAAGGGGACTGCTGGCCCAGACTTTGGATTCCTTTAAAATACCATTTCGATGATACTGTGCAGAAAGATAATAAATCACATCTTTGAAGCCGAATTAATTCTGGTTTAGACAGTATATACAGCCCTATGTTTTCAGAGTAATGATTCATAACTGTCCATCCCAAGTGGGTTTGTCTTGAGAAGGCCTAGGACAACAATACAAAAGGAACGTCCTACCCTTTTCCTTATCTTTTCCTAACAGCCCACAAAATACCATTGCCAACTTTGTTTTCAAAAACTCTGAAATAAAGGCTTGTTCTCTCTTATGCTGCATGTTATTGGTCATGTTTGTCTGGTGTTCCATTTCTGGAAGATCGATCTTTGACCAGTATGTTGAGTTGATTTTTTTCCCCTCTAATGGGAGAAAATGTAAAAGAAACTTTATTATAGAAAAGGCAGAATTGTAAAAGATAATTAGAACACAGAAAAAAATAATAATTGCATTTGTCCTCCTGAATGGTGTGATATGTTGCTCTTCATCTTAAAATAACACAGATTTGACTTTGAAAAGACACAAATACTCAGTTCACCTTGATTTCTTTCTGCACAGAATCATTCCCACGGGAGGGATATTACTTTACAATCATGCAGCTACCTTTAAAAGTATCTCGCCTCAAGGTGAAGGGTCCAGTGATGTAAGAATGCTGTTTTCTTTATAAAGCCAGGTTGCTTACTACATTTTAGCTTGGTTGAGGTTTACTTGATAAACACTGAGACTGAAGAAAAGCGTTACATTTTTTACTCACTTGCTCATGTCCTGTTATTTACCTAAATTCTCCTTTGGGAAATTCTCATAATGCATTTATCTAAATGGAAAGAAAGAAGGACAGTAATGTATATGTCGTCTAACTCAACAGTGGGAGAAGGTTTCTCTTTTTCTTTTTGAAAAGGTGTATTCTCTATTTTCTTTAGTGGGTTTCTCCACTTTGCTACATTGTTGCTACACTCAGAATTGTAACAGGACACCTTGTCTCCCAAATGCAAAATGTGAAATTCGGAATGGAGCTGAAGGCTGCTATTGCAACATTGGATTTTCAGGAAATGGTGTCACAATTTGTGAAGGTAAACAATCTTTATTACCTCTTTTGGAGTATATTGTAAGATTAAGTTCTGATATGATTGCTTTTTTCTTATCGAGAAGTTAAGTTGTCTTACTTTATACTGTTTGGTTTCATGCTATTGATAAAAAAGCTTAATTAACGAAACGATAAGTTTAAACTTACCAGGTCAAAATTTATACTTGATTATGGACTTTTGATGACTCCATGCATGTCTTATTTTGGGTAAAGATTACCCTTGAACTTAAGCTGCAAAACTAGGTTCTGAGAGCAGAGTCAATACCTTCAGGAACAAAAGAACAGAGAATTCATGAAGTCCAGGCCATACCCATATGTGTTGCCCTCAGATACCTTCCTTAGTACTTGCCTATCTAAATTTGAGAATACCATTAAGAGATTCGAGGTTTTCTCCTGCATACCCTGGATATATACCCTGGAGAGAGAGAGAGAGAGAAAGAAAATTTTGAAATATATTCTTTTCTGAAAAAGTAGATCCCATTTATGGAACTTTAGGCTAGAGCCCAGGGCAAGAATGCCAGGAAAGTTCCTTCTAGGCTACAATTTAGCCCATTGACTTGATGAACAGAACACTATCCCATAATCAAATTTAAGTGATTTCTTGTCTGTGGTCTCCATCACCACCATGCCTCTTCTTTCCTCAAGCTTCACCCAGTCTTTATTCTCTCTTTCATTTTTAGTAGAATCTAGTTTAACTAGGTCAATAGAACAACATTCTGTGTAGGAGGGAGCGAGGAAAAGAAAAGTTCCAAGCTATGTAAATTAGCTTTAAAATATAATTAAATGGCAGTCTCAGACTCGAACTGTGTGGTATTACACTCCTAAATGTATTTAAGATAACATGGACTTTTTCTAATTAAACCAGGATATTGTACATTGTTAATATTGCATGTGTTTGCTTATAGCATAAACAAGTTGCGTCTCGTGATTCAATTTGATAGGCTCTTAAAAAAGATTAAATATGCAGTATATTGTAAGACCAGACCTCATCATAATTAGTTTAATGCTTAAAAATGTGGAGCAAAGCTACAGTTGCTTAATGGTGCATTAGATCAGGCATTTCTGCTTGTACATACAGCCGGGATTTGTAATTTACTATTCTACAAGCACTACAAAATTCTTCCATAAATAATCTTAGATTTTTATCGTGTATTTAACTGAATGGCATTATGGCAAGTTGATAGTTGAGTGACCTTCAAAATATGGCATCAAACATATTAGTGCATTTTTCCACTAATCATTACAAATTGTACCAGAGTACTTCATAAGCAGTGTTGCCTTTTTGTTAAGTTAGATACTTTTCAAGTGTCATGATTACCATCATTAACATCAATAATTTTTCACAATTTGGACCTTCAGCAGCCAAGCAGTTCATAATCATGTTTTTAATGATTTCTTTTAAAAACACATCTTCCATTATCCAATGCAATTGTTTTTCCCCCTGCTGTTTAGTCAATAGTCAGCTGAAGGGCAGAAAATATTTTCTGTTGAAAATAAAAATATTTCAAGAGCTTTGGCTCTGAAATTTCTTTTCACACAGAACACAGTTTGTAATGGGAATTTTTTTCTTTTCAAGTTCTTCTTAAATTCCCTTCTTATTTAAAGAACGGTATATATACACTTGTGTTAATATTCACTATCTGAGGTTTATAATATCCTCTTAAAACTGTTCAAACTGTGGTTTTCATCTTTTTCACATTTTATTAATCCACTGACAAATTTGGGACACTTTTTTCAGTAAATATATTTAATATGATTTTTGGAATCAAAACACTGTGTTTTCAACTGCTGACTCGTCTAGGTTATATTTTGGGTTTGAAGAATCTTGTTGGCTTTTTTCATCTCTGAAGAGATTCCCCATCTTTCCTTATCTTTCTCTAAGATTGTTAGTAGGTCTCTAAGAAATCACTGGACAGAATTTTTGTTACAGAAGATACCTGCTTCTTGAGGAGTGAAAATTGTTGTTTTTTGGCATATTAACATCATCTTCACCATCTTCATAAAATCTGGCTCCCTCCAAGGCATGCCAAATAAATGTCATGATAATAACCCAACCTTATTAAATGTATTCTGTTCCAAGAGCTAGTTTTGAACAAGTTATTTAGACTTTGCATTACGTGGTCCCACAGAAACAAGTTTCAATAGTAGTGAATTTATTTCACTTAATTATCTTTTTATTGAACAAGTATTTGTTGAGCACTTTCATCATCATCATTATCATTATCACGATCATCATCAGGATAGTTAAGATGTATTGTTCACTTAGTCCAAGATATTAATTAGCATAACATCTTCATCCGTTATTATTCCCATTTTATCTATAAGGAAATAGAGTGTTAAGAAGGTTAAGTGAAAATCTCAAGTGACATGACAAATAAGTAGTGGAGCCAAGATTTGAGCCCAAGTCTGTCTAATTCCAGTGCCTGTATTATTACTCACTGTGTTTGACCATAAGGCCTCTGCTTAACAGATACTGCTATGCCCTTGTGTTAAAATAATCAATAAGAAATTGACCTTGATTTCTAATATATCTGAGGACAGTTACAGAACTATGTTAATAATTTGATACAATGTTATAAAAGGCATTAAAAGAGGTAAGTTTGTGATGTGCAGTCAACAGCTTTCCACGTGGAGGTGACATTTATGCTCAGAATTGAGAATTAATAGGTTTTATTAAGACCAACAAAGTGACAGTGAGAAGTCAGGCAAAAGGAATCAGCAGTAACAAAGGCCTAGAAGTTTCATGCTGGATATATATCACGGGTATCTTAGTTGAGGGGTCAATGGCAATTAAGTCAAGATGTCAAAGGTATGGACTTTATTCTGTTAACAAAAGAAAGCCTTTGGCAGGTATGAAGTAGCTGAGTTACATGATAGATTGTATGTATTAGAAAGATGACCCCATTAGGTAGAGTAAGAACGGATTAGCAAGGGTCAACTCACAAAGGCCATTTACCCAACCTGTAAAACCAGTAGTACAGTTCATTATACTTTATGCTCCATCTACCCAATGTACTTTAATCTTCATATCAAGCAGTTGAAATGAAAACTACAGATGCTGTCTTTTACTTACAAACAGTATTATTACTGGTTATAACTAGCTTCTGTTGAACTCCACGCTACAGCCTTTTGCATATGAGAGAAGCAAGACTCTGAAAGCTTAAGTGAGTTCCCCAGTGTCCCAGGCTAAAGTGATAAAGCTAGGACTCAAACCCTGGAATCTCAGCCTTCTCTAAATTACCAAAAATGTCAGCGTATTACTAGTCACCTGACATAATTAGTTTAGTACAGATTTTAAAACCAAATTGGTGGAACAGTATCATTTTAATAGGAATTTATTTATTACCACTTTATTGAGGTATTAATGGGAATTTATTACATACTTATCTTTATGCTGACATGTAAGTGTATTTTAAGACAGGAGGTGAAAAAGTGTGGAGAAATTTTGGGGTACATTTAAAGGCTTTTGAAATTGTTGATGATGTTTAACTATAAAAGGTAGGTTATTTTAGTTCTTTAAACATATATTACTATTGCCATTCCTTATGGTTCTCAGTACATTTTTGGCTACCTTCTAGTGCACAGTAGTTACAAATATAGGAAGTTAAAGATCCCTCCTCCCCCAGGTAATTATGAAAGTGTTAAAAAAGGGAAGGAAGGTTAGAAGGGCTGAAAGAATCTTTGGCTACACCTAAAACACTATATTGCTTGAGTTGGAATAAACTGAGCTGTGAGAAGCAAGAAGCAGGAACCAGGGGAAGGATGCAGTGCAGTGCATGTTTGGGTGTAAGGATGGGGGGTGGTGAGAAAATAGTCTCCCTACTCTCATGTCAGCTCATTAAGTGGGGCTGTTTTGGGGAAAGTTTCATGGAATGAGAATGGGTAGGAGGAAAACAACTGCCCCAGGTAAGGAGAGGAAGGGTCAGGAAGGATGTAATTGACTACCAGTACGCATGTATAAAAATCTTTTCAGAGCTTGAGACATGCCTATTATGAACAACATCACAAGCACTTTACAGAAAATAATGAAGTCTTGGTGCCTGACTCAGGGAGACACACTGTATGATTAAAAAGTAGTTTTTCATTATTATCTAATAACCATATGTATGCTTGTAAAATTCAACTGGAAGAATATCATAATAAACTAGAGAGCAGTATGAGGCTGGTAAGGGTAAAGAGAACAGTGTCACAATAGCTATCTAAAGAGCAGAATGTGGGAGAAATATTAATTAAAATAGTCCACTAGCATGAATCTTCCCAGGATAAAATAGAAGTGCTAAGGACGTGTGATTGCTTCCATAACAATTTTTTCTTTAGTAATAAAGAGGATGCTCATCAAAATGGGCAAACCAGTAGTCATCAGAACAGACGCAAAGCATACAAAATGTGTATGTCATGAATATACACATCAGTTAACACAATTAGATATACTATCTAAACTATGTCCTACAAATAATCACTGTAGCTGTAAATATTTAACGAAATGATTAATATCCGTAATAGAAATGTGAACAGAAAAATAACTCTTAACGTACTCTTCTTTGCATCACATCTCAATGATATTTCATATTTAATAATGATATATACATATAGTCAAAGTTATATAACATACATATACCTTTTCACTTTTATGAGGTATAGTCACATTCAGTATGTGAATGATTTTTCAGAACAAACATGCCAGAATAACAACCTAATTGGTATCACCCATTTCTCACTCAAGTAAATATCATTGTCTAAGATGGTTTAATTATGAAAATGATGCTACCAGTGCTTAAAATTTTATTAGAACTCTTACTTTATAATTTATATGTGTAATATAATAAATTAAATTTAAATAAATTATTTAAGTATATATATATATATTTTTTCCTATCCTCAATGACAGATTTTGAGAGTGGATTTAACCTTCAGAAACAGCTAAGAGAAACTCTTAACCAAATCTGATGGGTGAAGTGGGAGATTAATTGCCAAAATGGTTTTAAGAAAATGGTGTGTGGTTATAAAGTAATATGAGGTGAAATATTTTTTATGAGTAGCCTGGAACGAAGACAGTTTTCTAAGTTTTGAAATGTTTTGATATTGCATATAATAGCGAGATCACTAGAATAAATGTACTGACTTTCAAGTTGTTAATTCTCATTGGGATGCTTATGTTCTGTTATTTGTTTAAAGATAGTTGTATTATTTTCATGCATTCATTTCATAAGCATTATCTGTTCTTCATGAATCCAATTCCAAAGGGCATTGTTAATATCTCTAGCTCTAAAAGTAACAAAGATAAACCCAACTCATTGTTGAACTAGATTCTAAGTGTATACCAGCTTACTTAGAAATATTTTCGTTAATACAAATATTTTATGAAATAAACCTTACAATGTAGGACAAAAATGTCATAAAATATATCAGTGCATTTTGGGGAACAGGTCAAGCATTTTCTTATACGATAAACATCATCATTACCTTTTTAAAACATCATCATTACCTTTACTTATTTCAACAATTGGAATATTCATTTTGGCCCTGTCATTTTTGAAACCTATTCTAGCTTTGAAAATTTAGAAAATGGTACCCTTAATAATTTAGCATACCAACATTTTATTTCTGTTACCAAAAAAGATGGTCCATCAGTTTAGTCCTGTCATGATCTGGCAAATTAAATAGTCTGGTTACCAAAGTTAGTCTATTAATTGAGTGAGACAGTTGGAACAAAAACAAGGAAAGTTAAAGTTTATAATCGTCTTTAAATTGTACTGATATTTAACTTCTGTGGAGTTACATACCCTGAAGATAGAGTGCATCAAAACTGCCTGGATCAGGTCCCTCTAGAAGAGCGATTTTTCACAGCAGCTTCTAAATCATTTTTGTCTTAAGGCTGCAAATGGGTATCTTTTGAATATTTGTTTTCATTCCTCATCTGGCATCATCAGCTCTCCTAGTAGCTCATCTACAACTTTTCTTATCCTTTTACATTTATTACATTTTGTGGTATTGCAACTTAGGAGTACAGAATTGAGTAGCAGCCAGGGCTAGCATTTTCTTTAATTTTTCCCTTTTTCTCTCTCTTTTTCTCTCTGCCCCCCCTCTCTATGTCTTTCTCTCTTTTCTTCTTATTCCAGTCCATAGAAGGAGGTGTCTTCTGGTTTTTAAGTAATATTTAAGGAATATTTGAAGATTTAGAAATCTATGTCTCAATAACATTACATCCACATCTTCCTTCATATGTAATATGTTACTAAAAACCCTTGAGGAAGCAAAATTTTTTCTGTAAAACAAGTGTATTTTTACATACTCCAGAGGAATTTCTTAGGAAAATGAATACTAATACAAACTTGAAAAAGTATGAACTCTAACGTGCTTCTAGATAGCCGTGTACCAAATTTTTTTAAAGTGAGGTGCATATTTCCTTGGGCCTTCTTGTACTGAATGGAAAATGTAACCTGTTTAAAAAATGATAGTCTAAATTAACCCAAGGCTTACATTCCAGGATGCATGATTTCTGTGAACTTCATCCAAATAAATAAAATACCTTTGCCAATTTCAGAAATTCTTTTCCTTGTAACTAGAAATATGACCTCTTTCGTCTGTTGACAAGAAGAATTACACAATAGAGAGGACAAACTCAAGCACAATAATTAAGTAGAACCTCCTCAAAAAATCTAATCTATAAGATTACAAATTCTTTTACCATATAAAAAGAGAAAAATAAAAGAATAAACCATTATAGAAACCATCTTTAAGCTAGTATTTTATTTTTAAAAAGAAAAGGAAAAAAGAACTTGTGTCATTGGAGTTTTGCTGATCAGCTCCACAGTTTTAAAACTAAAAACTTCTTCATATCTCCTCCCTCTCCTTGTATAGCTGATTTACTTTGTTATAAAGCAGAAACTAACACACCTTTGTAAAGCAATTATAGTCCAATAAGGATGTTAAAAAACTAAAAACTAAAAACTTCTCTTATCTAACTTGACAAGGTCATTTTTTGCAGACTAAGTTTCAGGAATCATTTTTCTAAGTCATCCTGTTTCATGTTTATCTCACTGGACAGATATGACAATGAATGAGATACAATCTAAGAAATACCCTGAGATCTTAAAGGAAGGTTTAATATGAATGTATGATTTTGGATTTTCCCAACTAATCTATAATGAAACGTGAAAATGTTTCTTCATGTAGAAGTCTCATTTATTTTTGATTACTTTTTAATCAGTATTATCTACATGGATTCATTGCATATTTAGAATCAGAAAAGTAATATCAGATAACTAATGGCACAGAGAATTAAACAGAAATAGTAAAAATCAACACAGAACTTCTGAGTTCTAATATCAATAATCAAAAATACTTATTCAGGGCTTCCCTGGTGGCGCAGTGGTTGAGAGTCCGCCTGCCGATGCAGGGGACACGGGTTCGTGCCCCGGTCCAGGAAGATCCCACATGCCACGGAGCGGCTGGGCCCGTGAGCCATGGCCGCTGAGCCTGCGCGTCCGGAGCCTGTGCTCCGCAATGGGAGAGGCCACAGCAGTGAGAGGCCCGCGTACTGCAAAAAAAAAAAAAAAAAAAGTACTTATTCAAATTTCTGTGTTAAATCAATCCTAGATAAAGATAAGACTTACTATCTGATTTGACATTATCAGAGTGCTGGGGTTTTTTTCAAGCGAAGACTATCAATCTGTTTTTACTGCAGGCTAAAATGTTGATTCATTATATATATATTTATATATATACGTCATATAATATGTATTGCTGATGATAAAGCATCAATAGCAATAAAACTGGATATCATTTTTCTAGCATTAGTTTTCATTTTTTGCATGCAAAGTGAACATGGCAGTTGTATCATCTTATATTTTATGTTCAGTCATATCTTTAGGAACTGCTAGGAAATTTAAATTAAGTGAAAATTGTGCTCTAAATGTGGAATTTTCATACATTTTAAACCTCTGTTGCTTTCAAGAAAATATTGGCATAAAGAAGAACAACGGAATTTGGAGATAGCACCTTTAACACCATAAAGTGACTCACTGAGTCTCAAATTTTTCGCTTTGCTTATTAAAATTCTATTATTTTGTCAATATTTTGATTGCTAACTTCATTTTGAAAAATTGATATTTCTTTTGTTGTTGGAATGTCAGTTTTCTACAGTCCCAGTTTTAATAGGGCATTAGCATACTTCGTAGCCAACTCCCAGTTATTTTGGAAGCAAATTAACCAGTCTTCTGATTATCTATTTTCGCATTATTTCTCTTTTTCCTTACTTAGCCTCTTTAATGCTTAAATAAGGAACTTCAGATTTACAGCTTATTCACAAAAAAAGAGTAATAATATTGATATTGAGTGCTTTCTCTGAGCTACCATCTATTTTAAGCACTTTACATGAATTTATAAATTTAATCCTCATAACAACTCTGAAGTAAAAGCTAGTATTATTCTCAATTTATATGTTAAATAATTTTCCCAGAGAAAGTACCTTCAAACAATCTTCTCATATGATCCTCAAACTACTATGTGAATTAAGTCTGCAAATAATGAAATTGAATCTCATAAGAAAAAAATGAATTATTTTGGTTCTACCCCTCCTACCTCGATTCTGCTTTTTTTGTGCTACATTATCAAAACAACTGATAAAAAGAAAAAAAATATGTGGTGTGTATATTTATGATACCTTAGGAATAAGTGCAGAGAAGTTAAAACTATTTACAAGTTTTAATAGCTTGATGAAAATCATAGGCCAGGAACAATTGTTTAACTCCTGTTTATCTATCTCTTTCAAGCCCAGTGAATTGAAAATAAAGTCAGTGAAATCAAAGGAGGCTCATGAGAAGTCTACAAATTAAGAGTGAACTTCTCAAAGCAGAATCCAGTGCTACAAATGGGGGTAGTTCAATGTACACAGAGAAGGCTTCAGTGAAGATGGTGTCTTTTCCCTGTGGTGGTCATATTCTTTACCCTTCCCAGAAAGGGAGTGGAAATCTAGGTGATTGGTTGGGACATTATTTTCCTAAAGCTGTACAGATTGGTCTCCCTATTTCCCATTGGTGTTTGCTCCCCAAAAAAGCCAAGAAAATACTCTCAAAGGAAACTTTGTCATCTCCCTGTCGTCACTTAAGGTGCAAATTAATACCACCTTTCTGCCCACTCCCCACCTATGCTACCTGGAATAATGCCTGAAACTTGCCCCACCCACGTATGCAGCAAACCCAGAACTCTTGCGCTAAAGAGGTTGTAATTGTCAGGCAAAACCTGGGTCATGGTACCTGTGACAATCAACATTGTTCTTTAGTTATAAACATAAGGGTCTTTTAAGGATAACCAGTCACTGGAGAGAAGCCAAAAATACAAACACAAAGATGAATAAATAGAACTGGCCTGAAAAAGATACTTTCTAAGGAGAGAAAAGAGGTTGAAGGAAAAACTCCAGTTGATGCCCTCAAAGATATTCTCAAAAATTTTGCATCCTGGGCTTCCCTGGTGGCGCAGTGGTTGAGAGTCCGCCTACCGATGCAGGGGACACGGGTTCGTGCCCCCGTCCAGGAGGATCCCACATGCCGCGGAGCGGCTGGGCCCGTGAGCCATGGCCACTGGGCCTGCGCGTCCGGAGCCTGTGCTCCGCATTGGGAGAGGCCACAACAGTGAGAGGCCCGCGTACCACAAAAAAAAATAAAATAAATTTTGCAGCCTAACAAACAAAACAAATAGAATAGGCTTCTGTGTGTGAAAGATCTATTATACCAGAAAAAATACTTTCTTCTTTGGTATATCCCATAACCTTTGTGCTGCTCAATTCCTTGTACCTCCTTTATCCTTTTATTCATCTCCTTTCGTAGAAATCCATCAAGACAATAAGCTGGTAAAATTGTCAGTAATGCAAGCAATTCTTAAAAATCACCAGAAGATTGAGACTAAAGTCTCTATTCCTGGGTTTTCTCTCCTATGAAAATGATCACACACTGAACTGGGAAACTACAAATTTCAAATTTTCTTACACATCAGTAGAAGATACCCCTGGACTGCGTAAGTCAGGATATTCTTAAGTTCATCAGCTGAGTACAATCCCCCTTTTTATAATAACCCAGTTTCACCCCCTTGTGATCTTTTCCATTATCTCTGCCTACACCTCTCCCAAATTCTTCCCCTAGTTTATCTCAAAGGTGAAACAGGTAGTCAGTGTGTCTTTTGACCCTAATTCCATGATTTGCTGGTAATTTTTCACATTATAATGTCATTAATACGGGGATAGAGCCCATACTTGGTACCCAGGAATAGTGCATTGTTGTTGAAGAGCCTCTGCTCCATTTGATTGAACTCAAACTTTGTTTTTGACTTATAAATTCTGTGGTTATAATATTGTAATTATCTGCAATTTCCAACCTATGTTGTTTGTTTTCCTTGAGTAATTTCCTGAATTCACTGGCTAATACTCTTGATAGTTCATACAAAAAGATCTATTTTTCTCCTCCAATAAAATATATTTATCTTCTGATCTATGTTATTCCCAAATTGAGGAAATAATGTGCAATAAAGCAGCAGAAAAATAATACCCAGAGACTGCAGAACTAAAAGGCAAAGATGGAAAATACGAGAACAACATGGAGAACCTAATATTCATCTAATAGAAGTCTTATTAAAGTAGGATCAGACAAGATTTAGCAAAGGAAATAACAAAAGATATAAGACAATTTCCCAGAGCTTAAGAAACATGAGTCTTCAGTTAAAAGAGCCCTCTAATATTCAACTGTCTTTTGCATGATATGTTTGTGCCTTGCTTCTCAGCTTATGTTTAAGGAATACCTATTGATATCTTGCAATAAAAGAAGAGTATAGTTTACTTCATAACCTGTCATTTTTATTTATACATTCAAGATGTTTATTACCTTTATGTATCTAAATAATAGAATATATAGGCTGCTTCATTCCTGTAGTAGCATAGGTGAAAACCTACTCAAATCATGGGGACAGAGTGAGAAAAAGTGCTTTTCAAAATAACAATTGAGTGATTCTTACCATCAAGAGAGTGAATAGATGCCAAGCAACCAAAAATCAACAATGACCACTATAAGAAGAGTTTCTATCAATCCTTTGGGCCTCCATTTCTACATTCATCTACTTTCATTTAACCCTTTTCTGAGACTAATTCTAGTTTAAGAAAGGAGGGGTATATTTTAGAAATACTGTGATATTACCCCATCATCTAAAAAATCAAATAATTACTACACCAAAGTCTTATGTTCCAGGTTCCCATTATTGGATCCCTTTCTTATATCCTTGTATCTCAATAACTGAGAGCCAGCCCTGTAATTTGAACCCTCCTAGTATGCCATGCCCGAGTACTAAATTCTCTGATAATAAATTCTCATATGACTGTGATGAGGTCTCCAAGCTTGTTATATATATTCTAGTCCTGTTCAGCTGGGACTGTTATGGTAATGGTTATTAATGTCTCTCTCAGCTTTAAAATTATTTGATTCTGTTATTGTGAGACTTTTATTTGGACTGTAGTCAATATACAGTTCATCTGCTTTTTGGGTAACTAATGGATTTTCGGCTCAGTTTAAAACATGAAAGTGAAACAGATATGGATTTTGGTCTCTTGCCTCTAAACTCAGTGCACTTTCCACTCTACTACCCTGCTTTTTACTGCGCTCTCTGGAGCTGGCATGACCAATGCAGGTGAGGCTTTCATCTACTGCTTGTTCCCCCTTCTCCCTATTCATGGCCATAACACCATCATGATACTCTTTTCTGCTGAACCAGGATGTGACCTCAAAGTTCTTCTCCACGCAGATACAACAAATCAGTAGAGGCAGGCACATAAATAAAACTTATTTTCCATTATTTCCATTATTGTTTTCTCTGGTGATTTCCTCCTTTGAAAGACACTTCTGGATGAATCTTCAGTGAACCCCCCTGTATTACAATGCTAAAAAGTAAGGTATTAAATAGAATATGATCAGCAAGAGAAGTGCTATATCAGAGTCACCTGAATCATAAAAAAAGAAACAAGAAGGCTATAAACCTTGATTTTTATATTTGCTCCCCTCTGGGAAAGGTTTAGTCACTGTTGTATGTGGCTGAGAGAACCCCTTTTGAATAAAATGATGCACATATTCATTATGTGGGGAGGAGGGTTATGATTCATGTGGTTTCATAAGTACCATTTAATGAACAATCTGAAACAAAATGCTACAAAATAGAACTTGTCCTTGTGTTGCAATTTCAAAAGAACATTGATGATTGTTTAGTTATAACTGTGATGAGCCAGGGATGTTGAGAGTGGACTTGATCAGAGGGGCAGTCTTCTCAGCTGGAAACCTGTAGCTAAATTTCTCCATTCTGAGGATTTCATATAGTTCCAGGCATCAAAATACTTTGTGTCAGACTCAATAAATGGGACAGGATAATCAGCTGTGTGTGCGCTCAGGAAAGAAATCAGGCACTTTCAATGTTGGAAAAATTATAAACTGAGATTCATTGTCTAAAACTCAATACACATGTCACTTTCTTTGCAAGGCCTTTCTTATTTCTATATGTTAAGAATAATTGTTTGCTTTTTCATCTCATAATTCCTTTTTTATTTTTGCATCAATTCATGTTATTGGAATAAGTGTTGATGGAGTCTGCCTGCTTTTTTTTTTTTAACATCTTTATTGGAGTATAATTGCTTTACAAATGTTGTGTTAGTTTCCTCTGTATAGCAAAGTGAATCAGCTACATGCATACGTCTGTCCCCATATCCCTTCCCTCTTGCGTCTCCTTCCCACCCTCCTTATCCCACCCCTCTAGGTGGTCGCAAAGCACTGAACTGATCTCCCTGTGCTATGTGGCTGCTTCCCACTAGCTATCTATTTTGCATTTGGTAGTGTATGTATGTCAGTGTTACTCTCTCACTTCATCCCAGCTTGCCCTTCCCCCTCCCCGTGTCCTCAAGGACAGGAATAAAGACACAGACGTAGAGAATGCCTGCTTTTTAATAGTACCTGGGGAATCCCAACAATGTCTGCTGTTTGAGGAGAGTAACTAATTTTTATTCTTGAGTGTATCCTTGGAAACTACCAAAATTCCTTGGATCCAATCTGTAAAATACTATGGATTGTTTTTGAGTGGTTACTCTGATTGGTTGGTGCCCCATTCTTACTGTTCCTTGCCTCTGCTGAATTTATTAAGACATTGTGGGTGGTATTCCTGCTTGCATGGATCAGCACTTAGATTTGCTTGAATTCTATACATTGTAAGAGACCCATATAGCAAGATTACATTCGGTATAATCCCACCCCAAATATTTTGCTGTAAATAAAGACTATCCATTATAGCCAGATAGAAAATGTGCATGAATGATCAGTTTGCTTAATAAACTTCACATTGGTTTTCTCCAAACTGTCTTTCCCTATTTCATTTTGAGTGATCAACTGTGCAAGACTGAATTTCCATTAACTTATCTATTGCTCTTTTGAACATTTTCATGAATTAGGAAGCAGTATGTCCTAAAGCAGGGCCATTTGTGATATTGGCACTAATATCTTGTGATGACCTCCTGTTTTTGAAGCACCCTGGCCCTAATCTTCAGAGTCCCAGGAGTCACATTGACTACGGTATTTTTTTTCTGCATCTGATGTGTCACATATGCTGTTTTCATAGAAATCCTAGTAATTGTGAAATTATTAGCACTTAGAAAAATGATATTTTCACTTCTAAGCATATTAGTACTTTGTTCTTTCTTTAATTTCAAAACAGAATTTTATTTTGTGTTGTTGAAAATATGTCTCACATTTATCACTCTTTCCTGTGAACTAATCTTTTTAAATACAACATTACATGAAGCTGTATTTATTCTTCAGTTACCTACTTAAGGAGAAGTTTTATCTTTTTTTGCATTAGTATGTACAAAGTGAAGGACAAATTTTATTTTGTTTTTTATCAAAGTCTAAATTTGATTAAATAGAATAAATTATCACATGAATGAATTGGGAAGAAAAAAAAATTCTTACTCTCTGTAACTTTAAATTACTTCATTAGAATTTTAATACTTCCAATATATAAAGATTATGAAGAAAATACTGTCTTCATCTACAAAAATGTTGTGTTTAATTTTTTAAAATGTGTTGTAACCCTTCCTAAGAGTTATTCACTTCCTTGCTTTAGGAAACATTCTTTTCCTGCTATCTAGCAGTGCTGAAATCAACTAAAAGAGTATATGTTTAGGAGGATGTGGGAAAAATGCTTTGAAAAACTCTAATGTATTTTCTCAGATAATTTCTTCTTCTTGTCTTCTTGAGATATGATTTTATATCCCATATTTTACCAACCATCAAACTGGTGCCAAGAATCTGAATTTATAATAAATAGATTTTTAAATTTGTTGGTCAGCTGTATGAGATAATACCACTATGTAGTGTACATTATACAGCATCTGTATAAATGTATCAAGCATTTTGAATGTTAAAAAACAGAACAAATCATATTTGTCTGCCATGAAAGTTGTGATTTTCTGGATATTAAAAAATTAAGGCAGTATTACTGATACATTTCAGCTCCTTTAACTATTTTGGTCCATTGCCAATGAGGGAAAAGGTACCAGGACTTAAATTACTGTAGTCTCATGTGTAGTTGTGGGTAGAGTGAGAATAAGGATTTTAGGAGAAAAAAACATTCTGTTTAAAGAAATTGGAATATAGAGAAAGAACTCCAGCACCTGAATGTAATAGAAGATGGTGTTTTATATTCAAGTCAAAGAGTTTTCATTAAGAATGAGATTATTTTGAGTGTCATTGGCCTGAAAAGCTCGATTCCTGCCAAGTCCCTTTAAATGGAATTTACTGCACAGTAATGGTATTTCCCGTATTAACGTGATTTTTCCCGCAATGTTATGTTCTGATAATTTATATTACCAAGAAATCTGGATTAGTATATATCAGAGATTCTCTTTATAACTGTTTAAAAGTTCCCAAACAAATTGCTAGAAGATAGAATGCCAGACTGTTCAAAGCCTGTACTTATTTTAAGGAGGAAATTAACACTTTGGTCCTTCATTTGCCATGGAAAAAGATAAAGACATTCTCTAGGAAGATTAGAATCCAGCCAAACATTGTAGGCTATATATAGCATACAAAGCCTTGTGCCATTTGTGAAAATGCTATCAGGGGGAAAACCCAATGACTGAGTTTCTGTACTGTATATTTTAGGGACACAGATTTAATTTAGAGATTATGGTTTGAAAATAAAATTTACTGTAAGAGTGTTTTTAGCTGATAAGAAATTGATTTGGTGACCTTGTTACACATTAATTGAAATATCTGGCAATATGTCTTGATGAGTTTTAAGGAACCATACACACTTGGAACCGTATCATTCCTTCATGTTGAACTTGCTAGTTAATCACTTTGTTACCATTACAGGGAAGGAAACTACTTTTTGTGTGGGGTCTGAATAATCTTCTATGGCATAACAAGTGTTTTTTATGTAATTGACATTATATTTAGTTGTTTCACTGTATTGAAGGTGGAGTCATTTAAGAATGTTATCCTTATAGATTAACATGGTACTTTGTATTTTCTAATACTTTAAAGGTTATATTTATAAAATCAAAAGTGAGAAAGTGTGTGCACATGAGCATAGACATTAAAAATTATTTGTTATTTAAATTATTCAGTGAATTTTAGAATGTAGTTTTTAAGAACTTACAGTAGAATGAAGGCAGTCAGGTTATCAGTGTTCTACATGTCTTACATGCTAGCTTATTTAACAGGTGTTAACTCAGGATATATTTACAGAGGAAAAAATGAATTGCAGAGGAGAGTTCAAATAAATTGTGAAATTTGTAAAGTCTTACCAAAGAACACCAAAATATATTTTTTTCCTTGAGATTCTTTGGGTTGACTAACCAGGTCAGTTACATATGCAATAATTATGCAGAAAAGTGGGCATCTCCACTTTATTTCTCTTTTGTGGATATAACCTCAGAACTAAAATTTGGGTCATGTTTCTTTAGTGACATCATGCTGTTAGCCCTCTGCAGATCAAGAACACATACTGAGTCTTAAAGAATTTGTTATTAAAAATGTCACTGGAGTCATGTTTAGCATTTAAGTGGGAAGCAATGTGCTGTTTTTTGTGCATTTTTGATAATTAAAGTTGACGTGTGCAGACAACTAAATCAATTTTGATGAGTTTGAACAGAAGTTGAGGTGGTTCTAACACTTGCTTAATAGTTTTGTATTTGTGGAAAATTTTTGATATTTTGAAATGAGAGTTCTATATCCTTTGTGTCAGAAAGGTTCTTAATGCTAGGTTTCCTGGTGCCATATGGAGGATCTGTTCTGAAGATAATTTCTGGACCTTTATAAACACAGAAACCTATTGAGAATACTAAAAAAAGTACAACAAATCTCTGTTGTATATGCAATGCAGGAAAGCAAGCAGATGCTTGATTATAGTGTTGTGTTTGTTCAACGAATGTAATGTTCCCTGCAGCAGTTTCATAATGGAATACCATGTGGAGAAGAATGTTTTTTTAAATATGTTTTGGACTTTGAATTTCAGTTTATTAGTAGACAAATATGTCAGAAAATTTTCAATAGAGGCATTAATTGTTGTTTTATAGTCAATAATCTCTTTATACTTATCCTTTTAAACAATTAGATGGTTGCTTTAAGAATAAAGAAGTATGAAGTTAATATGAATTTAAGCAAGGTTTTAGATTATAACCCATAATACACTTTCATTATTGTGTTTAGAAAAGAAAACTTAAGTCTTACTGATTACTGGAGATACAATTTTCAAAAAAAGATTCCAGCGATTCATAAATTATGATCCAAGGACTTACTACTACTAATGCCTTAATATTTGCAGATCGATTCCTTTATTAATTGAAAAGAAATTGTCCTTACAACAATATTAAAACCGAATGACAGGGCTTCCCTGGTGGGGCAGTGGTTGAGAGTCCGCCTGCCGATGCAGGGGACACGGGTTCGTGCCCCGGTCCGGGAGGATCCCACATGCCGCAAAGTGGCTGGGCCCGTGAGCCATGGCCGCTGAGCCTGTGCTCCGCAACGGGAGAGGCCACAACAGTGAGAGGCCCACGTACCGCAAAAAAAAAAACAAAAAAACAACCGAATGACACACTTACAAATATGACACACTTAGAGAATAGAATTTAAAACAAAATTTTGACATACGGTAAGTATTCAAATCTGTAATACCAAGTACAAATAATAAATATAGGAGGGAAAAAATGGCTATAGTTTATTTCAAAGTAGATTTCAGCAGATGAAGCATAATGGAGACCCACTTTGAAAATCTGTACCTCAACTTTTTAGATTCAGACACTGTTGACACTTTGAACCAAGATCAATCAATAGAAGCAGAGCTATAGAAGAAGCAGAGCTTCTGAGGAAGGCATCCCTGGGATCGAATCCTGGTTCCATCATTTGCTAGCTGTCATATTTGGACCAGTTTCTATGTCTTTGGTATATAAATAGTCTTATCAACTTCAAAATATTTTGGGGGTCTAAAAGAAGATAATAAAAATATAGCACTTAGTTATGATACTGGCCATATTGAAAGGCCTCAGTAGGTGAACTGTTATTAATGTAAATCTGTCAGTCACTTTCTGCCACATTGTTTTGGGTAGGTTCATTCTTTTTCTACTTTCCCAAACTATCCAGAAAATCAGATGAAAATCATCTAGGCAGTTATGTTATAACAACAAGGTGCTCTTCTGCTTTTCCCAAATTCCACGAACAGCAACACATATGAGCACTTAACCATATACCTAGAATAAGGGTCTATTAGTCCCTACTTGCTAATAGTTTATTAATCCTCAACTTACATTTTAGGCTTCCTGTGTCTGAAGGAAAAAAAATTAATCATTTACTTATTAGTAAGCTTTCTTTTTTTTAAATACATCTTTATTGGACTATAATTGTTTCACAATGTGGTGTTAGTTTCTGCCGAACAACAAAGTGAATAAGCTGTATGCATACACATATCCCCATATACCCTCCCTTTTGAGCCTTCCTCCCACAATCCCTATCCCATGCCTCTAGGTGGTCACAAATCACCGAGCTGATCTCCCTGTGCTATGCAGCAGCTTCCACCAGCCATCCATTTTACATTTGATAGTGTATGTATGTCAGTGCTACTCTCTCACCTACGTCCCAGCCTCCCCTTCCCCACTGTGCCCTCAAGTCCATTCTCAATGTCTGCATCTTTATTTCTGCCCTACCACTAGGTTCATCACTACCATTTTTCTAGATTCCATATATATGCATTAGCATACGGTATTTGTTTTTCTCTTTCTGACTTACTTTACTCTGTATGACAGACTCTAGGTCTATCCACATCGTTACAAATAACTCAATTTCATTCCTTTTTATGGCTGAGTAATATTCCATTGTATGTATGTGCCACATCTTCTTTATCCATTCTTTCGATGGACATTTAGGTTATTTCCATGTCCTAGCTATTGTAAATAGTGCTGCAATGAACATTTTGTTACATGTATCTTTTTGAATTATGGTTTTCTCAGGTATATGCCCAGTAGTGGGATTGCTGGGTCATAGGGTAGTTCTATTTTTAGTTTTTTAAGTAATCTCCAAACAGTTCTCCATAGTGACTGTATCAATTTACATTCCCACCAACAGTGCATGAGGGTTCCCTTTTCTCCACACCTTCTCCAGCGTTTATCCTTTCTAGGTTTTTTGATGATGGCCATTCTGACTGGTGGGAGGTGATACCACATTGTGGTTTTGATTTGCATTTCTCGAATGATTAGAGATGTTGAACATATTTTCATGTGTTTGTTGGCCATCTGTATGTCTTCTTTGGAGAAATGTCTATTTAGGTCTTCTGCCCATTTTTGGATTAGGTTGTTTTTTTCTTTTGATATTGAGCTGCATGAGCTGCTTGTATATTTTGGAGATTAATCTGTTGTCAGTTGCTTCATTTGCAAATATTTTCTCCCATACTGAGAGTTGTCTTTTTGCCTTGTTTATGGTTTCCTTTGCTGTGCAAACGCTTTGAAGTTTCACTGGGTCCCATTTGTTTAGTTTTGTTTTTATTTCCATTACTCTAGAAGATGGGTCATAAAGAATCTTGCTGTGATTTATGTCATAGAGGGTTCTGCCTATATTTTCCTCTAAGAGTTTTATACTGTCTGGCCTTACATTTAGGTCTTTAATACAATTTGAGTTTATTTTTGTGTATGGTGTTAGGAAGTGTTCTAATTTCATTCTTTTCCATTTAGCTGTCCAGTTTTCCCAGCACCACTTATTGATGAGGCTGTCTTTTCTCCATTGTATATTCTTGCCTCCTTTGTCAAAGATAAGGTGACCACATGTGCGTGGGTTTATCGCTGGGCTTTCTATCCTGTTCCACTGATCTATATTTCTGTTTTTGTGCCAGTACCATACTGTCTTGATTACTGTAGCTTTGTAGTATAGTCTGAAGTCAGGGAGCCTGATTCCTCCAGCTCCGTTTTACTTTCTCAATATTGTTTTGGCAATTCGGTTTCTTTTGTGTTCTCATTCAAATTGTAAAATTTTTCGTTCTAGTTCTGTGAAAATTGCCATTGGTAATTTGATAGGGATTGCATTGAATCTGTAGATTGCTTTGGGTAGTAGAGTCATTTTCACAATGTTGATTTTTCCAATCCAAGAACATGGTATATCTCTCCATCTGTTTGTATCATCTTTAATTTCTTTCACCAGTGTCTTATAGTTTTCTGCATACAGATCTTTTGCCTCCTTAGGTAGGTTAATTCCTAGGTATTTGATTCTTTTTGTTGCCATGGTAAATAGGAGTGTTTCCTTAATTTCTCTTTCAGATTTTTCATTGTTATTGTATACCTTCTCCAGCGTTTATCCTTTCTAGGTTTTTTGATGATGGCCATTCTGACTGGTGGGAGGTGATACCACATTGTGGTTTTGATTTGCATTTCTCGAATGATTAGAGATGTTGAACATATTTTCATGTGTTTGTTGGCCATCTGTATGTCTTCTTTGGAGAAATGTCTATTTAGGTCTTCTGCCCATTTTTGGATTAGGTTGTTTTTTTCTTTTGATATTGAGCTGCATGAGCTGCTTGTATATTTTGGAGATTAATCTGTTGTCAGTTGCTTCATTTGCAAATATTTTCTCCCATACTGAGAGTTGTCTTTTTGCCTTGTTTATGGTTTCCTTTGCTGTGCAAACGCTTTGAAGTTTCACTGGGTCCCATTTGTTTAGTTTTGTTTTTATTTCCATTACTCTAGAAGATGGGTCATAAAGAATCTTGCTGTGATTTATGTCATAGAGGGTTCTGCCTATATTTTCCTCTAAGAGTTTTATACTGTCTGGCCTTACATTTAGGTCTTTAATACAATTTGAGTTTATTTTTGTGTATGGTGTTAGGAAGTGTTCTAATTTCATTCTTTTCCATTTAGCTGTCCAGTTTTCCCAGCACCACTTATTGATGAGGCTGTCTTTTCTCCATTGTATATTCTTGCCTCCTTTGTCAAAGATAAGGTGACCACATGTGCGTGGGTTTATCGCTGGGCTTTCTATCCTGTTCCACTGATCTATATTTCTGTTTTTGTGCCAGTACCATACTGTCTTGATTACTGTAGCTTTGTAGTATAGTCTGAAGTCAGGGAGCCTGATTCCTCCAGCTCCATTTTTCGTTCTCAAGATTGCTTTGGCTATTCGGGGTCTTTTGTGTTTCCATACAAATTGTGAAATTTTTTGTTCTAGTTCTGTAAAAAATGCCAGTGGTAATTTGATAGGGATTGCATTGAATCTGTAGATTGCTTTGGGTAGTACAGTCATTTTCACAATGTTGATTCTTCCAATCCAAGAACATGGTATATTTCTCCACCTATTTGTATTAGCTCTAGTAGTTTTCTGGTGGCATCTTTAGGATTTTCTATGTATAGTATCATGTCATCTGCAAACAGTGACAGTTTTACTTCTTCTTTTCCAATTTGGATTCCTTTTATTTCTTGTTCATCTATGATTGCCATGGCTAAAACTTTCAAAACTATGTTGAATAATAGTGGTGAGAGTGGGAAGTCTTGTCTTTTCCTCATCTTAGAAGAAATGCTTTCAGTTTTTCACCATTGAGAATGATGGCAGTGGGTTTGTCATATATGGCCTTTAGTATGTTGAGGTAGGTTCCCTCTATGCCCACTTTCTGGAGGGTTTTTATCATAAATGGGTATTGAATTTTGTCAAAAGTTTTTCTGCATCTATTGAGATTATCATATGGTTTTTCTCCTTCAATTTGTTAATATGGTGTATCACATTGATTGGTTTGCATATATTGAAGAATCCTTGTATTCCTGGGATAAACCCCACTTGATCATGGTGTATAATCCTTTTAATTGCTGTTGGATTCTGTTTGCTGGTATTTTGTTGAGGATTTTTGCATCTATGTTCATCAGGGATATTGGTCTGTAATTTTCTTTTTTTGTGACATCTTTTTCTGGTTTTGGTATCAGGGTGATAGTGGCCTCGTGGAATGAGTTTGGGAGTATTCCTCCCTCTGCTATATTTTGGAAGAGTTTGAAAAGAATAGGTGTTAGCTCTTTTCTAAATGTTTGATAGAATTTGCCCGTGAAGCCATCTGGCCGTGGGCTTTGGTTTGTTGGAGGATTCTTAATCACCGTTTCAATTTCAGTGCTTGTGATTGGTCTGTTCATATTTTCTATTTCTTCCTGATTCAGTCTGGAAGGTGGTACTTTTCTAAGAATTTGTCCATTTCCTCCAGGTTGTCCATTTTACTGGCATATAGTTGCTTGTAGTAGTCTCTCATGATCTTCTGTATTTCTGTGTTGTCAGTTGTTACTTCTCCTTTTTCATTTCTAATTCTGTTGATTTGAGTCTTCTCCCTTTTTTTCCTGATGAGTCTGGCTAATGGTTTACCAATTTTGTTTATCTTCTCAAGGAAACAGCTTCTAGTTTTATTGATCTTTGCTATTGTTTCTTTCATTTCTTTTTCATTTATTTCTGGTCTGATCTTTATTATTTCTTTCCTTCTGTTAACTTTGGGGTTTTTTGTTCTTCTTTCTCTAATTGCTTTAAGTGTAAGGTTAGGTTATTTGAGATTTTTTCTTATTTCTTGAGGTAGGATTGTATTGCTATAAACTTCTCTCTTAAAGCTGCTTTTGCTTCATCCCATAGTTTTTGGGTCATCATATTTCATTGTCATTTGTTTCTGGGTATTTTTTGATTTCCTCTTTGATTTCTTCAGTGATCTCTTGGTTATTTAATAGCATGCTGTTTAGCCTCCATGTGTTTGTATTTTTTACAGTTTTTTTTCCTGTAATTGGTATCTAGTCTCTTAGTGTTGTGGTCGGAAAAGATGCTTGATGCGATTTCAGTTTTCTTAAATTTACCTATGCTTAATTTGTGACCCAAAATGTGATCTATCGTGCATAACGTTCCACATGCACTTGAGAAGAAAGTGTATTCTGTTATTTTTGGATGGAATGTCCTATAAATATCAATTAAGTCCATCTGGTCTAATGTGTCATTTAAACTTTGTGTTTCCTTATTTAGTTTGTTTGGATAATCTGTCCACTGGTGTAAGTGGGGTGTTAAAGTCCCCTACTATTATTATGTTACTGTCGATTAACCTTGTGGTAATTTTTCAGACACCTCCTGCTTAAAACCCCAAAGCTCAGAAGAATTTAGAGGCCCCACCTTCACCCTCTGTATTTGTACTGAAAATCAAGATTAAGTGAGCTTTTGCCCTTCTGCTCCACAAGAAGTTTCTGTCCTCCCTGAACTCCCCTTAGGACACCTACATTACCATTTGACAGGTGTAGCACCCCAGTCAAACTCCCCACCTGGCACTGTCCCTGGAGTGTGTCACCCCTGGTCAGAGTGTGGCCGGGCACTTGGTTCCAGAAGCAAGAGCCCCTTAGGGCTAGCCCCCCCACCTCCCACCTCACCAGGTCAGTGAGAAAACGATCAAAGTAGTGGTATTTCACTGGCAGCCCGCAAGTCCGGTGGACCCCGCCCCACCCTCTCGCAGGGACCGGGTTGTGCCGGGGGCCTCCCACTTATTCTACATTTCTCATTATCTTCACCATGCCAGACTAGAGTTAAGCTCAACAGGGTCTTCTTTATCCTCTGATTCTGCCAAGCCTGTTCCCTTGGCTGTGTTTTTGCTGGATAGTAGGTAGGGACAGTGGGAATCTCATTCATCCATTTATGTGCGCCACTAATTAGATGACGAGGTATTTGGCTACCTGAAGAGAGTCATAGTTACTCCCACCATTTACCCACGCTTCATTGAATTTCTTCACTTTGACATTCAGAGCACTGGGCAGAAATCACATTGCGTCAACACCGACCACTGGCCTTTGTGAAGTAAGCTTTCTTTAAAGAACGATTTTCATTAAATTACCTTTGTACCAATCACCTGGTCAGCTTGGTGGAAGACTGAATTTAAAGTAGAAGCACGTTTAAAAGGAACATTTAGGAACTAATTTCTTCCAAATTTATATATATATGTATATATATGCCAATAAATTATTTTTAAAAATGTTAGCATTGAAGACGTGGTACCTAGTGGAGGATGTAAAGTACAGTAGGAAACATTGAAAAAGTGTAAATTCTGAGAAAACAGTTTAGTCCACTTACTGTGAATATTTATCATAATTGAGTAATAAATATATTAATATTGCTTGAAAACACAGGATTTACATGAAAAGTTGAACAAATCTACATATTAAGAAACTCTAAATATTTTTCTTTCGCTTAAAAAATCTTCCATTGAAATTAGCCATTTAAAAGTATATGAAGATTGTATAAAAAGTAAAGGATGTTAAAAGACACCCCCCCCCCCAGAAAAAAAAAGAATAGAGAGCTTCTCAACCCTGCTTACATATTAGAATCCACTCTGGAGCTTCTAAATTGCCATTCCTGGGCCCCATCCATGGCCAATCAGAATCTCTGGTGGCAGTGGCACACAAGCATTGGGAGTTGTTTAAACTCCCCAGGTGATTCTAAAGTGCTTGAAGAATTGAGAACCTTTGTGGTAGATGAAGCTTTAAACCCCTATGACCCTTAACCTTCCGGAAGTGAAGCTGCTGGTATGGGAAATGAATATAGGATTTTGCCTGATCCTAATGTTAAGCTTTTGCAACTTTCAATTAAAAAAGAAAAATAAAATGGAAACAAAAAAAACCACCCACAAGCATGTAAGAGAACCAGAGAAAATGTTCTGGGGACATTCTCATATCTTATGGAAGCGTGACCTTAAGAATGCTTATATTTAAAAAAAAATGCTTATATTAAAAAACAAGGTATATGAGGATTGTAAATCAACTATATTTCAATAAAAATTTAAAAACAAAACAAAAAAATGAAGATTGATAAACAGATACACAGAAAAACAGATATTTCTCTATATGAGGTTTCTTTTTTTATTTAAATATTTATTTATTTATTTAATTTATTTTGGCTACACCAGGTCTTAGTTGCGGCACATGCAGTCTTCATTGCGGCATGCAGACTTCTTAGTTGAAGCATGTGGAATCTTAGTTATGGCATGTGGACTCTTAGTTGAGACATGCATGTGGGACCTAATTCCCTGACCAGGGATTGAACCCGGTCCCCCTGCATTGGGAGCATGGAGTCTTATCCACTGTGCCACCAGGGAAGTCCCAATATATGAGGTTTCTTTTAATTATTATTATGCAATTTTTAAAAAAGACTTGCAGGATACTTTAGCTTAAAGCTTATTGGAATAGAGAAATATATATATGTGTGTATATAAATAATAAGATCATTATATATAGTAGCAAGATCACATATGTATGATGCTTATATATAATAATGAGATTCATTTGCCATTGAATAAGATCATTCTGAGAAAAATATAAAGAAAATAATTTCACAGAATGGAAGGATGAAATATTTGGCACAACTTTGTTTCAACTATGGGAATTTCAATATAATCTCTAGGTAGAGTCTTAAACTCTGAGAGAAATCAAGGATCCATAGAATAACCTCCTAAGACAGCACCTATCAGGATTTTCAGTGTCTTGGAGAAGTGACATGTGTTCATTGACAAGAACTCGTTGAGAGGAATGATTGGAATTACTCTATTATGATTCTGCTCTTCCAAGGCTGTTCAAGCATTCATCAATGTAACATCTCATTCTGAATGAGGATAGATTTGAGTGAAAATGTGTCAAGACACCTTTATTCAGTTCAGCAACATTTCTGAGTTATGGTTTAACTTATGTCACCCCAAGATGATCAAATATTTAGTCACTGCATTTGAACCATTTGTACTTTCTTGGAAACCTTTCCAATAAATGAAAAGTAAGCTAAATAAAAGTTCATTTGATTAAGAATGAAAAGTCATCTTTCTGAAACTAAATCTCAACTAAATATTATTTATTTATTTATTTATTTATTTATGCGGTATGCAGGCCTCTCACTGTTGTGGCCTCTCCCGTTGTGGAGCACAGGCTCCAGACGCGCAGGCTCAGCGGCCATGGCTCACGGGCCCAGCCACTCCGCAGCCTGTGGGATCTTCCCACACCAGGGCACGAACCCGTGGCCCCTGCATCGGCAGGCAGCATCTCAACCACTGCGCCACCAGGGAACCCCAATATTTTTTAAAAGTCAAAACAAATATCGTAGCACTTGGCCAGTGGTGAAAATCCCTATCAGTCTCTCCTAAGTCTAAATTTACTCCTCTCATTTTTTTTTAAACTTGTCATTTCAAAATTATTGTCAAGGAGCTGATGATGAATTTAACTTTTAAAAAATGTGATAAAGTGTTTAAACCCTTAATATAATAACATTTATTTGTTTTTTATTACTTTTATTTTGTAACTTGGCAAGAAAGTGTCAGGTTATGTCATAATTCTTCACTTTTAAATTTTTAAAAATTTTAAATTCTAATATATTTGTAACTTTCATTCTAATTTTTCAATATTCCTAAATTACAGACACACAAAAAAATGCAGCTGCTATTAAAAATATTTTAAAGAATATGATAATACCTTATCGTAAATTTAAAAATCCATACTGTAATTAGTGTAGATTACCTTTTTTAATGATAGAACAATAAGGTTGAATCAAATCAAGTGCTCTTTTGTATAGTTTACCATTCATTAATTCATGCATTCATTCACTCAAAAAATATGTGTTGAGCACCTATGATGTGATAGGCACTTTGTAGGGTTAAATATAAAGCAGTGAATAAGTATATGTGGCTGTTATGGATTCTAGAAAGATAGAGAAACATTTAAACCACAATTACACAATGATTACTTAATCATTTGAGTGGTTCCAGTGATCATGGAAGCTTCATAAGGAGAAAATGTTTAAACTGTGGGTTGAGCTGGGAATTAGTTTGGTGAAACATGTGCTTGAGGAGAGAAATGGCAGGTAGGAATGAACATTGTATGCACATATGAAAGCTCTAATGAACGATAAAGAAATACAAATTCTAAGAACAAATATAAGTTGCTGAAGTAGTTAGTGAAATGCTGTAGTTGTAGAACATGTATCTAAAGTGTAGGTCATTGGTCATATTATGTAGGGCCCTGATGTTATCCATAGAAACAAATGGATTCTATTTTCAGATATTCACCTTTTCTTCTACAAAGTAAATGAATTGAAGGCCAGCAAAGTGTGGAAGCAGGCTCAGCAAGTGGAGGATGTCTCATGGGTCGGGGATAGTGAATTTTGGCTTAGTCAAAATTAGCGACCAAAAAGATGTAAGAAAACAGATAGGCGTGATATTTAAAATGCAGAGATCTATAGGTCTTGATGATGAATTGGATGTTCCAGGTGAGAGACAGGGAGATGTGAAGGATATCTCTTAGGTTTATAGTATGAACAATTGGGTGGATATTGATGCATTTGATGAGAAAAGGAAATATATATGGTGAAAAATCATTAGTTTTGTTTTGTATGGTATCACTGTCGTGCTATTCATACATCTAAGTAGAGACAACAGTACATGTTGGTCTGGAACTTAGAGAAGTCTTGAATAGACAGAAAATTTTTGGAATCATTAGCAGAATGTTGGTGTTAATGGAAGCCCTGGAAGTAAATATGAATACCTATAGAGACAACATAAAAGAGATCATCAGGGCTTCCCTGGTGGCGCAGTGGTTGAGAATCTGCCTGCCGAGGCAGGGAATACGGGTTCGTGCCCCGGTCCGGGAAGATCCTACATGCCGCGGAGTGGCTGGGCCCGTGAGCCATGGCCGCTGAGCCTGCGCGTCCGGA
>NC_041217.1:115401327-115431321 GCF_002837175.3 Physeter macrocephalus
GCAACGGGAGAGGCCACACCAGTGAGAGGCCCACGTACCACAAAAAAAAAAAAAAAAAAAAAAAAGAGATCATTGAATGAAAATAAAGAAGAACTAAGCTCAAATCTTTAATCAGCAGAGAAAGGAAAATTGACATAAGGAATTTAGAAATGTGGCCTTAAAGGAAAGGAGAACTTGTGTGTTATCGTTAAAGCTAAGGGAATGGGTATTGCAAGAAAGAAGAAGAGTTCACAGTTTCAAATGCTACTGAAAGACCCAGTGAAAATTAAAAAACACTCAATAACTGTTTTAACATAGAGATCAATGGTGGCATTAGCAAGAACTACTTTGGTGAAATTTTGGTGACTGAATCCAATCGAGAATGGGTTGAGTAGTGCCTGAGAAGTAAAGAAATTATTTTAAGTAGTATAGCTATGAAAGTAAACAAAAAAGCCAGTGTGGAAATTGACCAAATATAAAGGCTGTTGGAAAGAATTGAGCAGAAAAAGAGTAGAAGATGAGAGAAAAGACTAGAAGAAAGAATAGGTTCAATGAAGACAAAAATGGATGGGATTTTGAGCAGAGAAAAAGTCAAGCTAAATGAGGGTTTAGAACAAAAGATTCTGGCTTACTTGTAGACACAGGCACAGGTTTATCATCTAGAGCATCCTCATATGCTATTTCAAATCCTTGAGTGGTGGGGGACGGAAGAGGGAATAAATGTGGCTTGTCTAGGAAAATGACAGGAGTCTTGGAATATTGAAAAGGAAATTACAGAAACAAAGAAATTATCCACATAAATTAACCAAGCAGTATTATTTGCCAGTGCCTAGAGCAGGATGCCAGATTACCATTCCAATGATGCCATGCTTCCTGTCTTTTCCCATAGATAACCATCATGATTTCTGTCTTAATCAATTCTGGCTGCCATAACAAATACCATATACTGAGTGGCTTAAACATCAAACATTTATGCCAGAGGCTGGAAAATTCAAGATCAGTGTGCCAGCAGAGTAGATGTCTGGAGAGAACACTCTTCCTGGTTTACAGATGGCCATATTTTGTTGATACTCTCACTTGGTAGAGAAGGGACACTCTAGTCCCTTCATCCAATTAAAAGGGCGCCAATCCCATTCATGAGGGCTCCACCATCATGACCTAATTACCTCCCCAAAGCCACACATTCACATACCATCACACTGGGATTGGGGCTTCAATTTATGAATTTTGAGGAGATACAAATATTCAATCCATAGCAGTATTCCTTACCAACACTGACTGAACATTGCCTTGGAATTTTCTCAAAACAGTGTACTGATCAATAACTACCAGATAATTAAAATTGACATGGGAATCAATCCCATTCTAATTAATGATGGTGATTTTTTTGACTCTGTGTTCATGCTGTAAATTAGAAATTTTAGACTGCACATCTATATATGTATAAATGTATATATACATTTACTTATAAATTATAGCCTTCTATGTTATGATCAATAACTACTGAACTGTAAAAAGGAAAAGGTATTTATAAGTGAAGAAATGTTAACAGTTTTCCTGTATATCAATGGATTGTTTTTCACGTGCTTTGCAGTGCATTTCCCCCATGGTAATTTGGAAACAACTGGTACTGATGAGGTCCTCTGTGACAAGTATACCGTGATAGCCTGTCTTATATATGCCATGTAACTATCTGAAGTCATGCATGAAAATTGTAATTATTGTACTTTCTGTTAGATATTGATTTAGATATTGAGATTTGAAGCTACTTTTAACTCATGTCCTTGGTAGTAAAAAAATTCATCTGAGATTGATAATTTACTATTAAAAATAGCACTGACAGCTCCTTCCAAAATATCCCTTTTAAATTATACCATCATGCTGCCGTGATTCATCTGTTTTTATCCTGTGACACACATATATTGAGATTAAAGTGCCTTCAAAGCATCTTATTGCTACAGAATACCTCCCTTATGGTCAAATACATTTTTAGATTTTCTATCCAATCTCTTTTGCAAAATACATTTTTTTCTGTTTTGATAATCTTTTGAGGTGTTAACTTAAATTGTTTATAGTCATTTTGAAAAGGACACCACCTACTTTTAGTTATGTTGAGTCAACAACTTGGAAAATATTTGAATTTGAGTAGAAACCTAGTTTGCATTTGGATTTCAATTCTATTTTATTAGTTGCAAATATTATTTCATATCACATCTTTTGAAATTCTGAATAAGAGAAGAAAAAATGATGAATACTGCTTTTTAAAAAAATTGATATCTTTGTTGCAGATTTCATTGCCAAAAAGACAGTCATACTTCTGTCATATAAAAACTTAAATATGAACCATATTTTTCACATATTGCTTAAGCTTTGCCACTCATGTCTTCTGCCGTCTGAGGACGTTATTATATGTAATTTTTGTTTTTTATCTTCATTTACATGGGCAATGAGAGATCATATATGATAGCTATTAACCATCTGAAATTACCATTAGAGGAAGCATATTATGTTAATTGTGCAAAACAACTAAAAAATCAAAAACAAGATACTGCTGTTAAATTTATCAAATCAGGAACTGTTTATAAGTATTATTTTTGTTTTATAAAAGTGATATATATATATATATATACTCATTATAAAAATTTCAAGCCATTTAAAAAGTACAAAGGAGAAAGCAAAACATCACTAAAATCCCCAGCACCCCAAGTCAGCTTTTATGTATTTAATGAACACTATTCTGGAGATCTTTCTATAGGTACCTATAAAAGGACATGATAGATAAGGGAAGTGATTGATAAGTGATAGATAGATAGATAAATAGATAGACAGATAGACGGACAATTATAACAGTTGGATTATTATTTTACGGAAAGGTGTCCACTCTCATTTTACTAGATTTAACAGAAGAAAAAGAATAGACTGTTAAAACTGAAAGTATATACTATATACTGAAAGATGCTGACTCATTTTACTAGAAGTTAACAGAAGAAAAAGAAATTGAAATGAAACTGAAGGAATTGCTGATTGCAGATTTCTTTTTTTAACCACAAGAGAAATAAATTTTAAAATAACTGTAAATATAAGAAAAAATATAAATAGAATCAGTGTGCTGAGATAATTTTTTAACTACTCACTTTAATTTCAAACAGCACTGGTTTGCCTGTTGCTATAAAAGATTAACTGATTATCACAGTAACACTTCTCCCTTACTTTCCCTTTATACCTGGTTTTTGTTGCTTATCCTATCAAGGCTTATACTATTGATATTCTGTTCTACTACAATTCCCATAGAAGTTTAGTCTTGCTTTTATGTTTAAAGCTTTTAGTGCTTCCCTTGAGGAATTTTCACTATCGATGCTGCATTTCTGGGGATTAAAAAATACCTTCTCTAATTAGCTGAATTTCATCATTGAATATGTTTTTTCAAGAAGGTTTCTGACCGCTGTGTCCTTTATGCTCCTGTATATTTGAAAAGGTTTAATAGCTCCTTTCATACTTGAAAATCTTGTCTGGACATACTGTCTTTAAACCAAACAGTCTTTTCTTTAGAATGTTGTACACCATTTTTTATATCTTCTGACACTGACTGCTCTCATGTCAAATATTCAGGCTAGTGTGACTTTTAACTTCTCATAGATGACATGCCTTTTCTGTCCAGACGGATACATTCAAAATTTATCCAGACTATTTGCTAGAAGACATTTTCCTTTTCTATGTATTTTCCTTTAGTAGTATCCTTAATCTTTAGCTTGCATAATTAATGAAAAGAGACAAACATAATCATTATCTCTACAGACATAGAGGACAGACATGTGGACACAGGTGGGAAGGCGAGGGTGGGACAAATTGGGAGATTAGGTTTGACATAAATACACTACCATGTGTAAAATAGATAGCTACTGGGAACCTGCTGTATAGCACAGGGAGTGCAGTTCAGTGCTCTGTGACAACCTAGATAGGTGAGATGGGGGTGGGTGGGAGAGAGGTCCAAGAGGGAGGGGATATAGGTTTACATACAGGTGATTCACTTCATTGTACAGCAGAAACTAACACAACAGTGTAAAGCAATTTTACTCCAATAAAAAAAAATTATTTTTAAACAACTACATTTTAAAAATATATATGACTTAAATGTTTCAACACCTGTCACTCATTCTTATCTGAATTATTACTATAGTCCTATGTTTTAGTTTGATATTTTTTGTCCCTTAAATTAGGCACTATTATTTTGAAATAATAGTGGTCATATTCATAGAAATATTAAGAGCTATAACTTGCTTACTTTGTGCCTGGAACTATTCTAAGATCTTAGCTATATTAACTCATATAATCCTCATGATACCTATCTTTCAGATGTGGAAACTAATATATTGCCAAGGATGACCCAGCTAACTAATGACTGAATGGAATTCAAAACACAGGCAGGCCAGCTTCTGAAATGTTCTGAACCACTGCTCTGCTGTCTCTTTGAGTGTACTATTGTATTTACATAGTAATGTTGTTTTAAATTTACCTGGTTATTTATCCATTTCTTTCTCACCATTCTGTCATGTTTACCATTCCTTCTTTCTGGGCTCAATATTCTTTGCCCTGAGGTTCACCATTGGTGTCACATTTTACAGTATTTATTTGAAAATGTCTGAATTTTTTCTTGTACTTTAACATAACATTCTGAGTTAACATAATTTTCTTTAAGAACTTTGAAGGTATATGGTGTAGCATTTGTTTGATGTCACTGTTTTACAAGTCTGTTGTCATTTATCTTTGTAGGTCATCTATCTTTTCTCTATAGTTGTATGTATGAGTCAACTCAGGCTTTCACAACAAAATATCATATACCAGGTGGTTTAAACAACAGAAATTTATTTTCTCACAGCTCTGGAGGCTGAAAATCAGAGATCAGGGTGTCAGTATGGTCACGTTCTGGTGAGAGCTCTGTTGCTGGCTTGCCGATGGTCACCTTCTTGCTTTGTCCTCACATTTACCTGGTAGAAAGAGAGAGAGAGAGAGAGAGAGAGAGAGGGAGAGGGAGAGGGAGGAGAGAGCTCTCTGATGTCCCTTCTTTTTCTTTTTTTGTGGTATGCGGGCCTCCCTCAGTTGTGGCCTCTCCCGTTGCGGAGCACAGGCTCCGGACGCGCAGGCGCAGCGGCCATGGCTCACGGGCCCAGCCGCTCCGCGGCACGTGGGATCCTCCCAGACCAGGGCGCGAACCCGGTTCCCCTGCATCGGCAGGCGGACGCGCAACCACTGCGCCACCAGGGAAGCCCCGATGATGTCCCTTCTTATAGGGGTCTAATTCCATTGGACCAGGGTCCCACTGTCATGACCTCATCCAACCCTAATTACCTCCCAAAACCCCATCTCCAAACATCATCACATTAGGGGTCAGGGCTTCAACATACGAATTTAGGGGGACACAAACATTCAATTTATAACACTGTTTATAAGAGCATCTGTTTATAAGATCACCTCTGGTGTTTCACAGTGATATGTCCAGGCTTAGATTTCATTCATTTATCTGGCTTGGAATTTTATTTCCTGTATTTAAACATTCTTATCTTCAATTCTGTAACATTTTATTTACTAACTCTTAAAATAATGACTCTTCCTCATTTAACCTCATTGGAATTCCAGTCAAATGTCCTCTTTCTATCCTTCATGTCTCTTAAACTTTTTTTCATTACCCATCTCTTTGTCTATATACACCACCTGTTAGATAACTTCATCAGATCTAGCTGTACATCAGTAGTTTTTACAGCTAGAGCTAATCTGTTGTGTAACAGTCTGCTAAATTATTAACTCCAACTAGTATTTTTTATTCTAGAACTTCTACTTGATTCTTTTAAACTCTATTGAGTCCTTAATAGAAATATTTTTATTGCTTTCAGATATTTTAAATTTCATCACTTATCACTTTAATGTGTTTTTTCTTTATGTTGGGGTAGGAGTTTTATTAATTTATTTATTTTTGCTGTGTTGGGTCTTCGTTTCTGTGTGAGGGCTTTCTCCAGTTGTGGCAAGCGGGGGCCACTCTTCATTGCAGTACGTGGGCCTCTCACTATCGCGGCCTCTCTTGTTGCGGAGCACAGGCTCCAGACGCGCAGGCTCAGTAGTTGCGACTCACGGGCCCAGTTGCTCCGCGGCATGTGGGATCCTCCCAGACTAGGGCTCGAACCCGTGTCCCCTGCATTAGCAGGCAGATTCTCAACCACTGCGCCACCAGGGAAGCCCACTTTAATGTTTTAAACATAGTTATTTTATATATGTATTCAATAATTCCATTTGTAAAAGATCCTAAATTTCTTACTTGTTGGTGTTGATCCTCAGAAATGGCGTGTGTGTGTGTGTGTGTGCGTGTGCGTGTGCGTGTGTGTGTGTGTTTAGTTTTAGTTGTAGAACTTATTTTATCCACAGTCATTATGTGTGGGGTCCTGTGATGCCTGTGTCAAGGATCTTTCTATGGAGGAAGAATATTCATTTTTGCTCCTTGCAGCTACCATGCCCCCATCACTGCCACCTCAGAGTCACTTTCTACTACTTTGTTAGCTTGGGTTTCCTGCAGACAGAGGCATGTAGCTACAGATTCTCAAATGTGTTTTTGTCCCCCACATATTGCCTAGGGCAAGACAGATAATTTTTTGTCACCTCTTTTCCCTGGTGAAGACCTTGGTAAATCCATCCTATCACTGAGTGTGCAGTCCTTTGATGATCCTGACTTTATGCAATGGTTTTAGTCCTGGCTTCCCCTTGCACAGGCGCAGTTCTTTCCTCCCAGAGAAGTCATTGAAAATTATCACCCCTAAAAAGTCTTTTGAGGCTTAATTTTACATCCTAGTTTTTATCTTTCTCTTCACTTTTGTCTGTGAGGATTTCTTGTACTTTCTAGTATTCTCAGTTTTAAGTACATTTGTTTTATTTGTCATATTTTATCTAGTATTTCTATTGTTGGAGAAAGATGTTAAAATTACCTAGTCTTAAAAAAAAAAAAAAAAAAAAATTACCTAGTCTTTATATAGTTACAATAAAAATTCAAAATTCTTTGTAAGTCATCTTATGACTATGAAGAAATCTAGCCTGAGGGAAAAAGCATCAATTCTGGGAATGACAGAGCAGAAAGAGGAAATAACCTTGTAGTCACTCTACTGCTGCATTTTTTCTTTTGTGAGATAATTAATTGCCTTATGGTTTAAGTCACTTCGAAATGGGTTTTCTGTTACTTATAGTCAGAAGCACCTTTCACAATCTATAATCAGTTTGTTTGCTTTGATTTCTCAACCCTCCTGACCTTGATTGTAAAGCCGTATTGGTGTGAGCTGTTGCCTTACCTTTCATAGAAGAATGTTAAAGCAAGGTGTTGTCTGGCTCTAACAGAAATGCACACAGATTTTGAAACGGTGCTTGCAAATATGGGAAATATAAGTGAGATTTTCAAGGTAAACTGCTTAAGTTTAGAATTGCAAAATGAATCAGAAAAATATTCAAGAAATAATATTTAATTAAAATATATGAATGCAAAAATTATATAAAGCTTAAAGAAAAAAATTATGCCATCATTTTCTTAGAAGAGCCTGAACTCAAGAGAAAGCAAAATAGACAGGTGAGATAGATTGCAAAGAAGACTGAAAATAGAGGTAAAAGGTGAAAGTCCAAAATGAATTATAAGATATGTACAACACGAAGTGAAAATAGTGAAATCTTCTGTAATTACATTAAGGACATTAAGGGACATAAAAGAATGTTTATGTAATGATTTAAATAATTCAATTTTATTAATTTTTGTTTTACATTAATTATGAACATAATTCATAACACAAGAAAGAGACATTTTAATAATTTTTAGCAGCCACTTTTATAAAACCAGGGAAAACTAGGATATCAAACAGACTTTTATTTGTTCCTCTAAGACAATATCCCTAGTCTTTCAGGGCTTTTATGAGAATTAAAATTATATTATATGGTTCATATGTTTAAAGAGAGTAAAAGATCATCAATAGTACTTGTGAGTATTACTAATAATAACCGCTAACAATTACTGAGCACCTACTCAATACAGTAACTTTCATTTTACTCATATCATCCTTATCAGTCATGTGAAGTAGGTGTTCTTATTGTAATCATTTTATAAGTGAAAAAATAGTTATAATTTAACTTTTATACCTGAAGCAGCAGTGGAATAAGCAGACACAAAATAATTTGAAACATCATGAAGGGAAGGGGCATGATATAATCATGGCTTCCTTGTAACCAGTCTTTGTATTAGTCACTTCATATTCACCTTTCTTACTTTCAACAGACATTTTTTATACTGCCTTCTTCGAAGTTTGCATGATAATGTGACTGCTTTTGGAGGAAGGGCTCGTTGAGGGGCAGGAGTGAAAATTAGAAGGCTGTGGTAGGCTGATGCCTTTGGCAAGAATTCTGAGAGGTGTCACAAAGATCAACACAATTTTGGAAAATGACTATTCAAGCAGAGACAAAAGAAGTACTCAGGGCTCCAGTAGTAGGCTACAGTGTATAAGCTGCTTACATGGAGGAGATTAACCTACCTTTCTCAGGCTTAAACAGTGATGGTGCAAGAGGAAAGGGGTTTAAACTCTAGCAATAGAAATTTAGGTTACATTAAGGGAGAGATTGTCAGTGTAAGAGGTGCTATGTACTAGAATGAGTACAAAGAGAAGTTGTCATATCTACTTTTCTGGAGGTTTTTACAAATAGTATAGCTCCTCATTTATCTGGGATGATTTAAACATGAGCGATGAACTAAGTGACCCTTCTGGTTCATTTCCAGCTTTGTAATTCTTTATGTTTGTTTGCGGTACGAGGGCCTCTCACTGTTGTGACCTCTCCCGTTGCAGAGCACAGGCTCCAGACGCACAGGCTCAGCGGCCATGGCTCATGGGCCTAGCCGCTCCGCAGGATGTGGGATCCTCCCGCACCCGGGCACGAACCTGTGTCCCCTGCATTGGCAGGCGGACTCTCAACCACTGCGCCACCAGGGAAGCCCTGTAATTCTTTAAAGAAATAAAATATTTCTTCAGAACTGCTCATAAATTCCATTAGGCTGCAGTTAGTACTCTCAATGATAAACTAGTTACTAAAGATTTCATCTAAATTTTCTGACTTTACTATATAAATAAAGCTTTAACTCCTCAGTGGCTATAAAATTTTCTGTTTTAAGAATATTAAGTAAATCTTTTTTAATTGTAGAAGTTAGAACTCTTTTTCAGTGGAACACTCAAATGGACTTGATTTATAGGTCTCTATTGGAGACCGTTATATTGTAAAAAGCAGTGTTTTTTAAACTAAATATTTATTGTGTTCTTATCTGAAAAAGTTGGAAAGAAACAAAGATGTCCGTACTCTTCAGAAGAAAGGCCAAGTGAAAAAGTCTACAGTAGATAAAAAGGATTGAAACTCACTCTGAATAAGCGTTGGGAGAAGAGAGAGCACATGGGAGAAGGGAATGCCTTCCAACTGGGGAGTGTGTGCCCATGCGTAGTTGAGAAATTAGCAAGGCTGGAAAAATATTACATCTGATTTATGTCCAAAAATATTAGTACTTTTTGTTAAAGTGAGGTTAAGAAAGAATAATATGTCAGAAATAATATGTTAAATGGTTCTGAAAATGAGAGATATGAGTTTGAAAATCTTCAGGTATTTCATAGATCTGAAATATTGGCTGCAAGGTTAGGGTGAGAAGAGAGACATAGCCAAGGGCTGGATTGTGAAGGAACATCAGTATCAAACGATGGGGAATGGACTTAAATATCAGGCTATAGGATTTGAAGTTAGTTTTGAAAACAAGGCTTTTTAAGCAGGGAAAGGCCATGATGACATTTATATTTTGGGTCTGTAGCTCTTATGGCTGTATGAACGATGTTTATTTTTGAGGGTTATGTTAACCATTTACATTATCATAAAAGTTTTGTTTCTACTTTCTTAGGAAGGCCAGCCACATTTGAGAGATAATTATGTGAGCTATAGATAAGACTATGGTGTTTTCTTGGTTTAAGTTTTAGGTGTATTTGGACCTGTGTTTTTGTTAAATTTTACCCATAACTGACTCTAAAAATTGCTGCTGCTACTAGTGGTAAATGATAAGTATTGACAGTCCAAAATTTATATTAAAATACTTAAAATACTAAACATTGTAAAATAAATAGTAATTTATTCATTTAAAAATATTAATGTTAAAACATTAAAATGTAGAACATCAACATTAGATTATCAATCTAATATATGAATAGAATATGTTAGGATAGAGATGAAAAAGAGAATAAGATTTTTGGCATTTGATTAATTTAATCCTACTCCAAGCTTTCCAGGTTTGTAAACTTTGAAAAGTCAACCACTTTGATTCTAATTTTCCAATAGGTAAAATAGAACTAATAAAATCTAACCCACAGGAATTTTTGTGAGGATCAATTGAAACAACACATGTAAAGCACTTACAGATTTCAGTACCTGGAAAGTACTTGATAAATGTTAGTCTGCTCTTGTGCATATTTGTAAAATACTCTAAGGTTTCTTAGGAAATCCTTCTCAAAGGGAAGGATATATCATATATGTTGAAGAGGAAGGTTATAAGAAAAAGATGATAATAAAAACAGAAACATCTGGCAACAATGGCCTGAAGAATTACACGGGAGAGGAATTGAGGCATTGATTATTGCAGGCAATTTTCTACTTAAAATTGTAGCTTTTCATCTTCCACGTTCTTGTGGGCAAAGATAGTGCCTTTCACTTTTACAGTGTCACCTGTAGGGTAGGCAATACATTTTTAATACAAAAATAGTTGTGTAGGTTAACAGAACCAGTGATGCCAATAGATGGTCTGCCCTGATCCTTTGTAGAGGGCAAGAAAATTCCCCAAGAGAACCCCAAGCTCCAGAAATCTAGAACCTGATTAATAGCACAGAGATTAGGGTCAGGAATATAGATCACAATGGGTACTTTTAAACTTGAAGAGAGCTGGAATGCTGATGATATGTGATTTAGGGTCCAAGAACCAAGTGGAAGTCTTACTATTTTGGATGGCAAATAGCTGATCCCAAACTTTTTTCAAATGGCCATTGTAATAGAGGATGTAGAGCAGAGTGGGAATTGGTTATGGAAATTTATATGGTTGCAAAATTTGGTGGGGAGAATACTATTAATTTAGAAATGTTAGTTATTTGTTAATTTCTGATTTATTTAATGAGTTTATTTTCTGGTCTAGTGGCTTATACTTCTTAGGTAATATTTTCTACCACAGATACATGATAGGGGTGACTGTCTACTATTTTGATTATGTTAGTCTTTGCGAATTAATTCCAAGTAAAGGTTATACCTGTGTTGTAAAATGTAATCACTAGTATAAATAGTCTATAGCCAAATTCTAGTAGTACCACACGAAAAATAGTACTTATTCTCCCAACTACTCACCAATCCACACACATAGTATTACTACTATTACTATTACTGCTACTACCCACACATATATTTGTACATGGATCTGTTTCTGAGTTCTCTATTTCTTTGGTCTCTTTGTCTATTCTTGTATTAGCACCACATGGTCTTAATTACTGTAACTTAATTACTGTAAGTCTCTACTGATAAAGTTATTTTCCTCTCTTCAAGAGTATCTTAGAAGCATTTAGCCTTTTGCATTTTTAAGAATCAACTTTACTGAGGTATAATTTGCATACAGTAATAGTCACCCATTTTAAATTTATATTTGATAACTTTGATAAGTTTATAAAGCTACATAACCAACACCACAATCAGTGTATAAAATATTTTATCACCCCCAAAAGTTCCCATATAATCTATCATAGTCAATCTTGTCCCCACCCACAAACCAGACCTGAGGCAACCACTGACTGACTTTCTGTCACTTTAGATCTGATCTATCTCAAATACATGCAGTCATAAATACATACTTTTTTGAATATGACTGCTTTTTATTAGCATAATGTTTGAGATTTATTCAAGTATCAGTAGTTTATTTCTTTTTCTTTCTGAGTAATATTTATAATTTATTAATCATTCACTTGATGGACATTTGGGTTGTTTATAGTTTGGGGTATGAATAAAACTGCTATGAAAATCCATATACTAGGCTTAGTATGGACATATGTTTACATTTCTCGTGAGTGCCTAGAAATTGAATTGCTGGTTCATTTGGTAAGTATATGTTTATAAGAAGTTGACAAGATGTTTTGCAATATGATTGAACCATTTTACTTTCCCATAGCTAATGAGAGAACCAGTTGTTCCACATCCTCATCAACATTTGCTGTGGTCCATCACTTCAATTTTAGCTTTTCTATTAGGTATGTAATGGTAGCTCATTGTGATTTTAATTTGCATTTCCCAAGATGCTAGCAATGTTGCACGTCTTTTTACCTGCTTCTTGGCAATCACTATCTTTGCTGAAGTGTCTGTTCAACTCTTTTACCCAATATTATTGGTGTTTCCTTATTATTGCATTTTGAGAGTTTTTAAAATATATTATGGATTGAAGTCTTTTCTGAGATATTCTTTGCAAGTATTTTCTCCCAATTTATGACTTTACATTATCTTAACAGTGTCTTTCAAAAAGCAAACATTTAAATGTTTGGTGAACTTTAGTTTATCAGTTTGATCATTTATTGATTTTGCTCTTTGTGCTGTATCTAAAAAATATTCTTATAATTCAAGCCACAAAAATTCATCCTATGTTTTACACTGTGGTCTATTTTGAGTTATTTTTTTAATATGGTGTGAAGTAGGGATTAAAGTTCTTTTTTACATATCAATATCCAACTATTTTGTCACCATTTTCTTAAAAAACTATCCTACAAATAAAAAGTGTAACTTCTTCCCCTTACTTTACTTCCTTTCTAATTAGAAAATTTGTTATTTGATTAGTTCTATTAGCCATAGGTTTTATGTATGTCCTCACCATTATTGCACTTTATTTTGTACATAGTGAGATATCTGTCAGATATGAAAGGATATGTTACCAGAAAAATGGAAATATTATAGAAATTAAATTTCTGTATTCCTTTTAAAAAATAAAAACTATGTATATTATATATTCACACATACATATATACATATATATTAGTTATAAAACAAAATACATAAATGACATAGTTTTGAAGAAAGATCAATATGATTTATGGGAAATATTTAAAGAAAAATATGTCATCCTGACATTGTCAAGATAAAGTTTATTCTTGGTTGGAGAAGGCAGGGAAGAGAAAGGACTCAAAGATGTCTTCAACATAGGACTGCAGGTGGACTCATGAAATGATGGTGTAGATGCAAAGAACTTGAGGGAGGCAGAATGGCTGTCATCTTTGAAGAAGGAGGTAATATATGAAAACTTCCTGTGTTTAGTATAGGGAAATGCTGAGAGAGATAAGTGGGAGTATCTAGTAGCTGTTGAATTAAAATGCAGAGAGCGATCAAGGATGTAGGGAAAAAAATGTAAATCCCCAGGGGTAATAGTTGAACACAGAGAGTGACAGTGAAGTGAAGAGAGTGCTAAGGTCTAATATTTATGGCCAAATCTTCATTAAGACAGTAAACAGAACCACATTACTGCATAATTCTAAGATCAGAATTAGTAGGTTTCATTGTAAATCTTACTGACTCATAAGTTTTCTAATGTAGCATATTTAGAACAAATGGAAATTATAAATATGTTAAAAAGAATAAAATCCAGAACAAGGAACTTATATAAAACATAGTTTCTTTCCTATAGCAAACCTTTATCATGTAAGAACTGTACATATTCACAACTAGCACACTGATAGGAGTTTGTTGAATTAGAAGTTCACAGAGAGTGAATGATGTCTAAGGAGAAACACAAAGGCTGCTTGCTGACTGAGGCACTTTAGGGATGCATTAAATGTTGATTACAGCATAGCCTGAAGTCTTGCCCATGCTCTGCTCTCCAGGCCCTGTTCCAAGTTGCAGGGCTGGTTTCACATGGAGGAGGGGATGCTTCTTACAAATTGGTGCAAAAGTTTCATATGCTCACTTACTCCCATGCCTACAAAGCTGTGTCCACTCAGAGAGGGCACATTTTTCTAATACGTACAGTGGCGCTGTATCAAGGACATATATACAGTGGTGCCATATAAAGGTTATACATGCAGCCCTGATGGCCTGGCTCCAGGGTTGTTGTGACTGCCAGTAAAAAAAACATTGCTTGGCCTTTGGCATACAGTAGGTCATCAACACATTGTGTCACAAAATGTGGAACTGACACTAAACAGAATCAAGTGACTCTAGCCATCTGTGCTTGTTCAAAATGTAGTTTATGTAGTTAAAAGACGAAACAGTCGATGGAGTGGATCATGACCAGCTTTTTAAAACATACTGAAATAATATAGAACTGGAAATATCAAACGACAGTAAATGACAGAAGGGTAAATATTTTTTATGAAAAAGTTGTTTCACTGTATTTATAAATATATCCAGTCATGGGGAATGTATGCATTTCCTACCATAGGCAACTGTAAAAAAAAAAAAAAAAAAAAAAAGTTTGCAAACCTTAACCTAGGAAATACATAGTAGGGTAGAAGAGTTATGACAGTAGCAAATTTTCTAACTCCACATCCAGATCACAGTGGGTTTGCAATCTATATGGTCTGGGATAGAGGTAATTATGTTAGGATCACTCAGTATGGGTGTCAAGGTATAGTTAATGTTTCAAGAGCAAAGGGTCATTGCCAGATTTATGGTCTATTCCAAAGGCTTATGGTTGCCAGAAACCTGATTTAAATATTTACTATGGCATTTGTGTGATAATTTTAAACTCTAGATATTATTTACAACATATAAAATCATAAACTGCCCATGGGCACAGATATAGTTTAAAAAATCTGAATAACTGTTGTAAAATTTAATAGCTTTAGAAAAATCATGGTGCAAGCAGATGCTTTAAAAAAAAGCCACATTTTTATTTCAGCGAAATAATTCATATGAGGATATGCCTCCAAGTAATCATCTTTCTTAAAAGGTGTCAGAGATATTTCAAATAATTAGTAAGCAATAGGAGGTGGGATTCATCATTGTGTTTTTCAGGATGTCTCACTTATTAAACTATGGATGTTATCTAAAGTTAGCCAGTATTCTTCAAAATATGATGTTGAATGGCTGTAAATTATCACATAATTCAAAATATTTGTAATGGGTATTTAGGCGCTTGCTGATTCTTACCATTATATAACTTCAGTGAAAGTTCTTGAAATAAATTTTGTCGTATCTTTGAACCTTAAAATTATTACCTAGAAGGGAAATTCCTGGGGAAAAAGATGTGGCCATTTTTTCAGGCTCTTGATTTAACAGTGAATATACTTCTGTTAGCAAGATATGAGAGTGCTCTTATAACACCAACTCTGGTTCAGTGTTCTCTTAAGTTCCTCTATTTTCTTCTTTACAGTTACGGGAAATTAAAATGTTGAAGTGTTAAAAGTAATGTAAAAAGAGTTCAGACCCATAAAATCAAAGGAAATACAAGTTGAACTCCATTACTTCTTTAAATTGCTATTTTTTGGGAAAAAAAAAAAAAAAAAAGGTCATGATACCAGGTTGCCCACCAGTCCATACACTGTTCTAACACTTTCCCCAAGAGAAAAACAAATCCAAAAATCAGAGTGGAGGCAGAATCGGAGTAAGATGTTATGGAAGATGTTCATGGGTCTTTGCTTTTTCTGCCCTATGCCCCAGTCTGGTTTTAAAACTTTAGTAGTAGCAAATAAGGAATACAGCGTGGTATAGTGTGGTAACCAATGACCATGGACTATTTATTGATCACGAAATAACAGCAAATCTCTAGCTTTAATAAAAATGGTGGTAAGAATTTTTAAAGGTATCGTGCTAAATTTATAGATGATAATTGACCTTCATTTGCTCTTTAATTTGAGTTTCTTTATTAGTAAGAATAAATATTTATTTGCAATTTTATATCTCGAGTTTCTTTTGTGAATTATATACTCATTTCTAGTGTCAGAAAGCTACAAAATATCCATTATAATTTCTGATTTCTTCTGTCCTGTGCATTATTTAGAAGTTTTTGGGTTTTTGTTGTTTTCTAAAACTTTGGATAATTTTAATTAAAAAATTTCATTAACTTTTAATGCTGTTGATAACTAATTCAATTCACTGTTGTCAGCAATACTATTTTATATTATATATTTTGAAAAATAATAATGGGGAAACCTAATTTAGCATGAAAGAATTGAAAAATAAGGAAAAAGTAAATTAGATTGAGGAATTTGAAAAATGAGCATTAAACTCTTGCCTTCCCCAAAATAAAAAGGTAACATAGAATTGAACATTAGACAAATACTGCTTTTCATTGTTAATTTGATATCAAGATGAACTTGTTGGCTGATAGAGAAATAAGTTTCAAGTCTGTGGCCATTTCTTGCTCAGATATTAACACATTTAGGAATGGATAATAAAATGAACAAACCTAGGAGAAGTTGGTGTTACCAATGTGGGCATCAGGAACAAATATTACTCAGGCATGGGAAATCTGTCAGAGCCTAAAACTGAGTGCTGAGAAGTTATATAAATTTTCAGTGCTATACGATGCAACAAAAGCAAGCAAAATCCTAGTTTAGCTAAAAAGAAAATGCAGGCAAAACTCTGATAGCTTTTGCATTTCAGTAACATCTGCCACATCTAAATGTAGTGAATATAGAGGTGAAGGTTATGATCACAAGCTAGGGAAGGCATCATATTATCATAACATATGTACTGTTGGATACCAAAGGTAATTCCAAATTATATTAGAATATAATGTGTAAAAGGACTAGAGTCAATTTTATGGTAAAGAAAGTACTATGTATTTGTAGGGTAAATGTTTAAATTTTAATAAGTGTAGATTGGCTATAGTATTTTCCCAAAATATTTTACCACATTGATTAAGTGACAAAATTTATGACATCTTAAAATTAAGGAAACAAGGTTTCATTAATAATTAAATCAGGCTGGCAGTAATGTGGGTATTTTTGATATTAAATGTTCCATCCCTATTTTCTTTGTCCTCCGATTTATTTTCAGGGTTGCTTGAATTTAAAGTTTAAGTGTGTTTATTATTAACAAAATAGTTGGATTGCATCTTTAATCTAACACGCTGTGATTAGAATGGGGAAATATGAGTCTTTTCCACTTAGCATAACAGTTGATATATTTGATTGATATTTTTATTCCATCAAAATTATTTCATGTTAGCTATTTTATTTTTACTTATAGTTTCATTTTTCTCTTTTACTTTTTTCTTAATCAGTTTACTTTTCATCCACTTTCCTCCTGTTTCTTTAAAAATTAAATTGTAAATTCTCAGTCCATATCCTTTTTCTATTCATAATCAAATTCACATTTTTGTACTTTACCAAAATTAGGTACACATTTTGTACTTTCCTTTCTACAGTGTGCTTTACTTGCCACTGTACTCTATCCTCAGTCTGACCAAAGTAATATGAACCCACTATATCCAGACTATTAGGTTTTCCTTTCAGTAAATTTTTATAAGAATCCTAATTATCTTTTATATTGTGCATTCATAATCATACAGTCATCATTCATTTGAATTTACATATTGCAGGATTTGCTGTTTACCATTGTTATACCTCCATCTCATTTTCCCTTGTTGAGCTCTGTCTCATAAATTCATTATTATTTGATTCAAAGGTATCTCGAATGTTTTCTTCACAGAGTGCATGGGTGATCTACTCTTTGAATCCATATATTTCTACAAATGTTTTTCATCCTGATGAGTAAAAGATTTCTTTGGCTGGTTAGAGAACTAGAGAACTGGTCTCATAGTCATTTTATCTCAGTGACTTACACATGGTACCCTACTGTCTCTCAGTTATGTTAGCAAGAATCTGTTACTATTATGATTGTTTTTCCTTTGTAAACTGGCAAATTCTTTGGCAACTGAGAGCTTGTTACTGAACCAAACTTGGGTCTGTTTGCCCGAAGTGCAGCAAATCCAATCTGCTGACACCAGGTTGTGGTGAAGGAAAGTACAGCGTTTATTGCAAGCAAGGAGAACAGGCAGCTCATGCTCAAAAGGCCTGAACTCTCTGATGGCTTTTAGGCCAGGGTTTTTAAAGACAGTGTTAGAGGAGAGGGTCGTATGATGCATGATCAGGTCTTTTGTACTCAGAAAGGCCCCCCCGCACAGTCCTGCTTGGTTTACGTCCCCTCTTTTCTTTGATACTCATCAATCCTGAGGGGAACAGGGGTAGGACAAGAAGGGGAGAGAGAAATTAATTGTAAACTCAGCAGGGGAACTCAGTTTTAGGGGGACTCGGTTTCAAGTTTGTAAGATTTTTCTATCATGGATTTGATTTTCCCCTGGAATATGTATTATTTAATGATTAGAAACAAAAATCAATAAAACTAGTTTCTCACAAACTATTTCATAGCCATCACTCAAGCACCAGAAGGACTATATATAAGAGTATTATTCATTTTTACTGTTACAGTTGATAGATACAATGAAATGAAAAAACTTCAGAATAATTTATAATGTGAAATAAATGTATGAGGATTTTTCAAATGAACAAGAGAAGTGGTTTCCAGTGTCTAGTGATTTGTTTCTCTCCTGTTTGCCTTCTCTGCTTACACTTGGTTTTGCTTGTTTGCTCTAAAATGTGTGTGTTAATAATTCCTACCAAGAATGGACCAAAAAAGTGACAGTAGTATAAAATGAGAATATTTTCTTAAGTGCTACATTTCCCTTGGAAAATAAATAAATGCAAAAGCAGCAACAGAGACCATCCTATACATTTTTTTTTTCCTGGCTTATATAGCCTTTGCAAAATCTGATCCATAGTCAAAGGCACACTTCTTTCATAAAATTTTCAAGTGATACTTGTTGCTTCAAACAATTTAAAAGACACACATTTCCACTAAATAATTTTTTTTCAAATAATAAATACCCAGCATGAACAATTTATTCTTATGTAATTCTACTTTCTTTACGATGGTAAATTCTAACATTTTTCATTTGATGTGTCTGACTTTTCCTTTACTAAATTGGACTTAATAATTTTATAGTTATGGGAAACATACATTTTATACTATGTGTTTTATAATCAACAGCGGTAACATAGGAAGTATATCTTCAGCACTGGATTTATTTTTTTCTCTGTCTTCTTAATAATTCTGCATATGTCAGTATGTTCATGTGGAGTGGTGGGTTATGTGTGTATCATACTCATATTCTGGGCTGCACTTGAAGAGTCAGGTGCAGAAGAAATTCCTAGAGGGGAAGAAAGATATAATTCCAAGTGTCTCCTTTGATACCTTTCCTTGTCTTGTATAGCGGTTGGTAATGACAGTTCCAGCGTGGAAACAAAAACTCCATTACTTTTCTTGACTGACTGAACCCATTCTGGTTTCATTGCAGCTCTCCTTTTTTTCTTTCCCTTCTGCTGACCTTTTTCTCCCCCTTACCTCCATAACTATGTGTTTACCTTCATATTACCCAGAAAAATATAAACCATAGGAAGTCCATAATTGAGAGGGCTCATAAGGATGATTTTTCTAAGTTCATTAAAGAGTGCTGGATATGAGAAGAGAATTACCAGTGTTACTGAAAACAAATGAGCCCAGGAGTCTGCCTTGGGGAGAAATAGGAAAAAAAGCTTGTGAGTTGCTCCACTTTTGACTTAGAGGGCCTGTTTCACAAGTAATCACACAATGGTTATAGTCATTTTAGTGTTCAAATTTACGGAACAATACTGGCAATCATGTCCAGAGGGAAAATGTGTGTAAGAGTGATGCTGCTGTAAAAGTTCTCTGGCTTTCAAGTTGTTATAATCAATTTGGGCCCAGCCAATAATATTTCAAGTGCTAGAAAAAGAAAGGGGAATATTTTCTATTTTAAATTATTTTTCCGCATCTGTGGTCAATAGATTGAAAAATGGAATAAAAACTAAAATCTTATTCAGATTCTGGAATGCCAGTGACCTATAAAGCTAGTAAAATTCTACATTATTACACAGGAAGTAATATAATTATATGCTTTGTTGCCAAAAACATGTCATTACTAGGGTACTCAATATCACTCTTGAATTTGGAGAATTATATACCCACTACTTATGCCTTGTTTAGAAGCACACTTTACAAAATACACCTCATTCTACAATACAAAGATATAACTTGATCTTTAGAGCCAGGCAGTCTTAAACATGAAAACCACATCCAACAGATTTTCTAAACTAGCATGATGTAATCCTTCTGAGCTTTAATTTCCTAATAAATAGAATGGGGATAATATCAATTATTGTGTTATTGTAATGATTAAATAAACTAAAATGAGCCATCTAGCAGAATGCCTGAAAAATGTTTCCTCTCTTCTTTCAGATTATTTGGTATAAATCATGCTGATCTAGTTTTTAATGTAAGCCAATAACTAAATATAAGCCAATAACTAAATCAGTAACTAACCATCAACCATAGCAACAAGCTGCCCAAAAACATATTGAGAGAAGGTATTTCTGGTATATTCATCTGTTTATTATTTTAAAACTTTGTGTAGTTTTCCAATAGGCTGGACTGAAGCATGTGGAACCCCAAGGAATTTTCTGGTCAATACTGAGACCAAACACAGGTTAAGGGGTTTCCTTGGTCCTTTCTCTCTACCCTCACATCCTAACCTCTGGACTTTATCACTCAGTTGGTAGGAAGAGGCCAACTCAAGTAAGTAGAAGCATACAAAGAACAACAACAACAAAAAAAAAAAAAAAAAAAAAGGAAGAAAGAAAAGAAAAAGGAAAAACAAAAGAGTGTGATAATGCCCAAGGCAAAGTTCATTTAAACTACTGAGATGAAAGCAGGAGGAGTCAGGAGAAAGGGTCCATCTAGAGATAAGGGCAAAGGAAGACTGCAGGCTTGTTCCCTGCACTGGAGCCTAGTAAATGCCAGGCTCTTGCTTCTGACTCACCCTCTGGAAAAGACGGGAGTCTTGAGCTCCACCTTGTGTTTAAACAAGTTATGGCTTCATGGTTGACTCTCCAACTGTGGATACTCCCATCTGAATGTCCTAAAGGCACCTTAGTCTCTCCATGCTCAAAAGTGAGCTCACTCTCTTAGCCCCAAAGTAAGCTCCTCCTCTGCTTCTCTCTGTCCTTGTGAGTCAATGTACCCAACAAATCCCTCCAAGTCAGAACCTGGGAGTCATCCTCACTTCCTCTCCAACTGACTCATATCCAGTTAGTCTCCAAGCCACACTAATATTTTAAAATCATTTTATTATGAAAAATTTCAAAGTCACAAAAGTAAAAATAAGAATATAAAGACCCAGGGACTTCCCTGGCGGTCCAGTGGTTAAGACTTTGCCTTCCAGTGCAGGGGGTGTGGGTTCAATCCCTGGTCGCGGAACTAAGACCCCACATGCCACGCAGCGTGGCCAAAATAAATAAATAAATGTAACTTTGAAAAAAAAATACAATCTTAAAAAATATATATAAAGATCCACATGTTAGTCATTATCCAGATGACACAGTTTTCAGTTCATGCTTAATCTAGGTGAATCCTACCCACTTTCCTTTCTCTCCCCAGATCACTGACTTTTAACATGAAAATATTTCTGATCTAGCCCACCGCCCCTCCTTTCTCCTTGACTCTGTTTTGTTAGTTTTTCATGTCTTACAGTGTTTTAGCAGGTCTACCTGGATCTTAGCTAATTTTCCTTATATTTCAAAAATTGTTTTGAAATTCAAGTCCAATCAGATTTCTCCACTACATAAAATCTGATGATGGCCATCCTTTACCCACTGAATTTAGTCTGAAATTCTTAGCAAGTGTTTTCCCGGTTTAGACCATACCTGTCTGCATAGATTCTGGCCCTACAGCCTCTACCTTCATGACTGGTGTTCCACAATATAGTTCTCCTCTAAAGTATGATGCTTCTGCAGGCTTCAAGCATTTGGGCGAGTTCTTTCCTTTGTCTGAATGGATCATTGGGGCCCCTTTTGTTTGTCTGAATTCTTCTTATACTTCAGTGCCTGGCTCAAGCATCTCTTCCTCTTCTAAACCTTCTGTGCAAATAACCTTCTCCCTTTTATCTTGAAAACTTGCTGAGGAAACCATCTCTTCTCTGAGTCACCAGTGTACCGCTAAACACCTCATTTATTTGTTACACACACCACATCCTAATAATTTGGGTTTTTGTCTGTCTTCTTCAGCAGCCATGGATCCTGTTATGTTACAGGCTGTGTGTATGCCTTTGTTCTTGTAGTGAGTGCTCAACCTGGTGTGTTAGGCTTAAGCCAGTAAGAATTTTTGCTGAAGGAATGATGAATATTTCTCCTTATTAACATTTTTTGATAATTTTTAAATAATTTACCTTCTCTTTAATGGTGTTATAATGAATTTTTCAAGTGACATCCTAATCTAAATACTTATTTTATAATCCCACAAGAAGTATTAAATATAGAGTCACAGAGAGTGGGTAACATAACTGATAAATTGACTTAAACAATGGAAATAAGAACACAAAAGAAGCAGACATATATTTTCCTATATTGTACCCATTCAAAGAAACTTTCTCCTTGAAACTTAATTATTATGGAGTTAGACACTGGGAAGTTTAAAGCTATTTAAATAATTCAGATTTATATATTACTTCAGAAAGATAATTTTTTGCCTATCTCCACTATCTTGGGGGGAGAGAGGCAGTTACTTTCAGATAAGTGGTATTTCAAGGAACAAGATTGGAGTCAGACCATTTAGGGAATTCATCTATATTGTATATCCAGTCCAGAAGATTGGGAGATAGATAAGAAAATGTTTTTATTTCCAAATTCTTGATAAGGAAGCTAAGAGGTCAAGTGCTCAAAACTGCATAGTAGGGAGAAACACAAAATTCGGTGTCAATCTTTGTTTTTTTCTTCCAGTTAATGTGTTACCCAAGACTTAAAAATATGTTGGAGTCAAATACCATATTGATACATTAATTTGTTTTTAGAAACACAATCAGGTGTTATAAACTGGCTCATTTTCTTAGACTCGACCAATAACTCAGACCTAGTGAATTCTTTTCCTCAGTATTTTTGCATATCATTTTTGCAGCTATAGACCACAGGGATACAATCTTCATCATTCTCTGTATTACCAATAACTGATCTGAGAGCACAATTTCTTTTAAAATTAATATAAACTTCTCCCAGTATGCAGTGAAGGGAGTCAAATTTTGAAATAAAAATTGAAACTTTTATTTTAATAAGAACTCAATTACATGCTCTTATGTTAACTTGCTTTAGAATGTGAACTCTGACAGCAGGGCACAGATCCTGACTTCTTGATTAATTTTTACTTATTTCCCAGTGTAGACATACTCACATTTGGGAACTGGGAAACTCCATAAATATTTGAGTAACTGAATGATTGAATCAAACCCAAAGTGTGTGAAATATTTTTCTTTGCTTGATTTAGGTTCTTGTGTGTCAATTTGTGAGATACTCTCAGGTAATTTTAATAAACTAGTCTAATTTATTTTGATTGCATACATAGACATATACGTTTGCTTTCTGAGCATATATGTGCATATAGTCATATAGAGTTGCATTATATCTCTGTATACAGAATAGATAAATTAATAAGACACACATGTTAATAAAGTATTAACTCTTCAACATTTTATATAATGGCCATTCATAATTTCTCTTACTTGATTATCATATTTTCAGCAATTTTCCTTAACTCCTCCAACATTTATACACCTTAACTTAGGGGTGACAAATGCCTAACCAAATGCTAAATGTGAAAAAAAGTTTTAAATATGCTTTTCAAATTTTCAAAATTTTAAATCCTCTAAGTGAGGTGTGTACTTCCTTATATCATAAGCCACACCACCTTCTATTGTCTGACACTTGGTGGAGTCAGACTTTAAGTTACCCTCCTGTCTGGCCTAAACAAGCTTTTTGAGAGCTCAACTTTTGCACTTACATGTCTCCAAGTAGTTCGCCTCTAAGGGGAGCTCAAAACTCTTCTCTTGCTGCTCTACCTTTTTACTCACCCAAGAATAAATCAGGTCACATGCTGGGAATTAGAACTTTCAAAGGGACAAGGGATTGAACCCAAAAGAGGTGCCAGTGGGAAAGTGAAAAGAGACCTGATGCCATAACATGAAAAAATATTAGGTGAGAGGCTTGGCCTAGCTTTGCTCTAGGCATTGGAGAAAATGATCTTGCTTCTTGTGGACTGACCAGTTTTCTCATGAACTGGTTTTTCTAAGCAATTGAAATGGTCTTGTGCCAAAAGTAGAGTCTGGGTCCCTGAACCATTGTGGGAGAAGCCACACCATCGACCTGAACACTAACCTTGGCCTCTGACTAAATCAGAAAATAATCTTTTATTGTGCTGAATCACTACATGTTGGGATATATTTGTAGCAGTTGACCTATTATTATTAATGTAATAAGTGAAAGTGATAGAACATATAAATATTAAAATAAAATTATGGAATAGAGCTGTATAGGTTGAATATATTGAAAGGATAGGATTTGCAAATCTTACCTGACTGTCCTTAGTAATCATTAAAAAAAAAAAAGAGAGAGCAATTCACCTCTAGTTGTCTGTCATATATTAACTTCTATATCTATAATGTTTGAAAATGATTAAGTGGAAATAAATTTTACATTAGAGATAGAATACAAATAGTTTCTATTTTCCTTCTGAAATCTCTACCTCAATATCTTTTCTTCTCTCAAAATAGACCCATAATCCATTAGATTCATTCTTATTTTATATATTTGCTTTTTAAAATGATTCTCACAGAGGCAAGAGGATGCAACAGTTAAGAGAACAGGCTTTGGACCAAAATAATTGGCTCTGTAACTAAATGGCTGTTTGACCTTGACAAGTTACATTTCCTGTCTATGGCTTATTGTCCTCATCAGTTAAGAGAATAATAATGGTACCTGCTTCCTAGAACTTACGTAAAGATTAAGTGAATTAGTATTTATATAACATTTAGGAAAATCTCCAACCCTTAGTTATCAATATACATGTTCAGTAAGCTGTGTTTAAATTAAATGTTATGCAAATCATCCTTTTAAAATAAATTAACCTTGGTCTGATTAAAATGGAGAATAGAAATTCAAGACATTTTCCAAACTCAACTTGTACCCCTTTCCCCCTATGATTTCTCCCTGTGTCCCTGATTAGGATTCCCTCTACCTTGAGAAACATCTCAGTCACCCTTAGGCTTGCATGTTTGCCCAAAATTTTGCTTTCCTCTTAGTGATTTCCTTCTTTCTGTCTAACCAATACTTATCTACCTTAAATTAGCCAGTTTGAGTCTGTTAGTTTCCTAAGGCTGCGCTAAGAAACTAGCACAAACTTGGTGGCTGGAAACAACACAGATTTGTTCTCTCACAGTTCTAGAGGCCAGAAGTCTGAAATCCAGGGGTTGGAAGGTCCATGCTCCCTTCGAAGGGTCTAGGAAAGAATCTTTGCTTATGCCTTTCTAGCTTCTAGTGGTTGTTAGGTGCCCTTGGCTTTCCTTGGCTTGTAGCTGCATCACTTCAGTTTCTGGCTCTGTCTTCACATCGTCTTCTCCTCTGTGGCGCCATGTCTGAATTTCCTACATAGTATAAGGACACCACTCTTGGGGCCCTGCTAATTTAGAATGACCTCATCTTAACTTGATTACATCTGCAAAGGTCCTATTTCCCAGTAAGCTCACACTCACAGACACTGGGGATTTGGACTTGAGTATATCTTTTTGGGAGACACAGTTCAACCCACAAGAGGATCTAATGTCTGCTCTAGCCCCTCATAATCACTTCTGAGAAACACTTGTTTTCTATTTCATTTATTTGACAGACAATATAAATCTGCAGATTTTAAAAAAAGGTTATCAACCTATATATATCTTTTCTGATAAATTACAGTATAAGAGTATAAGGGTAAGGACCATGGATCATCATGTAATTTTTTTTTGTATTTGTGTACTCTTCCATATATAGTACAATACATATGATAATGAATAAATACATTAATGAATAAATGAAGGGATGCAAGCCTGGTAACACAAAATTATTCTGGGAAGTAAGTGACAAAAATAAATGGCACATGATTAGAGTATATCAATGTGTAATCTCTGATTTTTCAATTTTAACTTATGGTATGCTTTTGACTGATTATAAAGAGTATTATAATTTCACAAATAAGATATTCATTGACATTATAATAATTAAATTATATGTAAAAATTTGAAAAATAATCCAATATAGATTCAATAGCTATGTTTAGTGTTTTTGAAGTAAGAGATTCTATTTTGCTTTGCAACTGCAAAGGTTTCACATTTAAACAAGAATAACCAAGTATGGAATGTGGATTCTTTTTTTAAAATTAATTAATTACTTTATTTATTTGGCTGTGTCAGGTCTTAGTTGCAGCACGCTGGCTCTTCGTTGCAACATGCAGGCTTCTCTCTAGTTATGGCCCATGGGCTCTAGAGTGTGTGGGCTTAGTTGCCCCGCGGCATGTGGGAGCTTGGTTCCTCAACCAGGGATCAAACCCACGTCCCCTGCATTGGAAGGCGGATTCTTAACCACTGGACCACCAAGGAAGTACCTGGAATGTGGATTCTTATTATTAACTTTTCTTAGAAATAAACATCACATACCTTAAACTATTTAACAGGCAAAAACTGATGGAAACTAGGAATTCATCTCAATTATATAAAAATAATGTTTTAAATTGATATGTCCACAGATGATAATGAGTGTGGAAATTTAACGCAGTTCTGTGGTGAAAATGCTAACTGCACGAACACAGAAGGAAGTTACTACTGTATGTGTGCACCTGGTTTCAGATCCAGCAGTAACCAAGACAAGTTTATTACTAATGATGGAACCATCTGCATAGGTAAATTCAACTATCTAACTTAAAATTTGTACCTATCTCTTATTGCTTATACCTCCAGAGATTAAATAATATTGAAACCAAATTCTGTCAGTCCCTGATTGTACCCCGTTGTTAGTACTATCAGAAACTTCATTAATTCCCTTAATTCTCCAGTATGGTGTCAGTTACTATGGTATATTTATCCAAGGGTATAGAAAAAGAGATTTGTTTTTTGAGAATATCAACCAGTTTACCAAAAAATAAATAAATAAATCGTGAAGTTATGAGATCTAGCAAGGTGGCAAGCAACAGAATAAATGTTTACACTTTAAAGTAATATATTCACTCCAGAAAATTATTATTGGTATCACCAGATATTGATGCTTATATAAATATGAACTCTGAGATGGGCCCTACATTTTCCTAGAAAGTGTTCAGGAAAGCATTACTTGTGAAAAAATTGTCCTAGTGCTTTTACTGCTACCTGCCGAAAGTTTGTCACACTTAAGATCTGCATACTGTTTTTCTAAACACTAGAGTCCTATTTAGAAAATCATCTCAGATTCACTAAAATGTCTTCTGGAGGGTTATTAATTTCAATTCAGTCCCTAAGTGAAATATTGTGAGTCTGAAGAGAGTATCTAGACTTTTTTTAATGTCCTTCTGTTGTATTTTGGTCACACACTTGATTTATCAGATCCTATAGTCTGAGAAAAAATAATTGCATAGAAATTTCAAAAGATGAACAATTTTCAGAGACAAATTCTCTGGAGCCAAAGATTTTAACTTTGAAAATAAATTATGAATCATCTTAATCATGGTTTCTAAGAAATTGTCCAGTTTACCAACAGCTAGTATAATTATGATTGATAATAATCTACAAAACTAACAGATGAACCAAGGCCCTGAGAGTTAATTACATAACCAGGGGTAGATATGAGACTTGAACTCAGGACTGTACATGCAACATGGGCAGGAGTAAGGTGCTGCTTCTAGTTTCCGTAGTTAGATAAACGAGAGATGTCTAAATCAATATAGATCACACTAAAGCCTTTAATGAGCTTCTAGTGAGGTTCTCATCAGTGAGCTAAGAAGAAGTCTGGCAATGTTATCATTAACACACATGATAGTCAGGAGATAATGTTCGAAGAGAATTTATCAGTGAAATGTCTGTATCAAACAAATTATCCTGTCTTGTGTACTTATGGTTCACAGCATTTTCTCTGCTACATAAACCAGGTAGATTTTATTCTCATATTATAGCCAAGGGAAGTGAAGAGCTATTCCAGATTCACACATTTAGGATAAAGGGAAGATTAGAATCACAGTCTTGTATCTAGAAAGCCATTGGTATTTCCACAGGAGTCTTAAATGGGTGGCCATTTAAATCTCACATGAATCTGGATCATGCAAATGCAGTGGGTCAACTTTGCAAGGGCATAAATGATTTAAAATATGAGAAAGTAATGCTATTTCTGTTGAATTATAATTTTGTCTTTATTGTTTGCAGCAAAAATTTTTATTGGATTATAGCATTACAATATATGCGAGAAATTAGAATTTTCCCAGAAAACATAGTACCCCACTCTTTGTTTTCTCAAACCTAAACTCGTCTCTAGTTTTAGAATGTTATATAATGTGTGCCTATTTTATCTTTAGTAGATAAGTTCGAACTATATAGCTGTATAAGCGTTACTACAAAAATTCTAGTTAATGAAGAAATGCAACTTACAACATCTTAATCACTGGAATTTAATAAAATTTTCACTGTGCTCTCCATTCCCTCGTCTCTAGAAAACATCTGTCTTTTCATCTGATCATGTTTACTTTTAATGCGCCTTAGTTCACAAAGGGATATATATTTCTCTCTCTGTATTCCTTAAAAGTAAACAATTCCTGTTTAGAAAAAAATTAATCACAGATACAGAGAAAACACACACACAAAGATAATTGAAAGCCAACATTTTACGGGGGTGTAATACATTTGTAATATAAGACTCTTTCTCCCAGTACTCAATTATTATTGAGATACTGTGGAAGGGCCCTACATTTTTGCTAATTCCCCTTTTAGCTATTTTAAGTAATCAGTAAACAGTAACTTAGATTAAAACCCAATGCCCAATATTGAGTCCTTCAATTTCTACCTGTTTTGTTTGATGGATTATTCAGTGAAAAAAGTCATTCTCTGGAAAATTGTTATTTCTCACCAGTTTTGTTGTCCTTAAAGATTAAACTCTTTTCAGAAGCAAAACAGCTATTTCTTTTCCTTTTTTTCCCCAGTCCTATAGTAATTTTCCTTGTGTACTGTGATAATCCTAAGGGAATTTGGACAGAGAACCATAATTCTATTTCCTTTTTACATTAGTTTATCACCCTGTAGTATATTGCTTCTGATTTGAAAGTTTAGCTGATCCTTTAATTCGACATGTCTGGTAATTATAGTCATGAAGAACCTCTATAGAAACATAATGAGGAGGAACCAAGATGGCAGAGTAGAAGAAGGTGCTCTCACTCCCTCTTGCGATAACACCAGAATCACAACTAGCTGCTGGACAGTCATCGACAGGAAGACACTGGAACTCACCAAAAAAGATACCCCACATCCAAACACAAAGGAGAATCTACAATAAGATGGTAGAGGAGCACAATCACAGTAAAATCAAATCCCATAACTGGTGGGTGGGTGACTCACAGACTGGCGAACACTTATACCACAGAAGTCCACCCACTGGGTTGAAGGTTCTGAGCCCCACGAGAGGCTTCCCAACCTGGGGGTCTGGCAACGGGAGGAGGAATTCCTAGAGAATCAGACTTTGAAGCCTAGTGGGAATTGATTGCAGGACTTCGACAGGACTGGAGGAAACAGAGACTCCACTCCTGGAGGGCACACACAAAGCAGTGTGTGCATCGGGACCCAGGGTAAGGAGCAGTGACCCCAGGGGAGACTGAACCAGACCTACCTGCTAGTGTTGGAGGGTCTCCTGCAGAGGCAGGGGCTGGCTGTGGCTCACTGTGGGGACAAGAACACTGGCAGCAGAAGTTCTGGGAAGTACTCCTTGGCATGAGCCCTCCCAGAGTCTGTCATTAGCCCCACCAAAGAGCCCAGGTAGGATCCAGTGTTGGGTTGCCTCAGGACAAACAACCAACAGGGAGGGAACC
>NC_041217.1:115431363-115431824 GCF_002837175.3 Physeter macrocephalus
CAGTGTTGGGTTGCCTCAGGCCAAACAACCAACAGGGAGGGAACCCAGCCCCACCCATCAACAGTCAAGTGGATTAAAGTTTTACTGAGCTCTGCCCACCAGAGCAACAGTCAGCTCTACCCACCCCCAGTCCCTCCCATCAAGCCTCTGAGATAGCCTCATCCAGCAGAGGGCAGACAGGAGAAGCAAGAAGAACTACAATCCTGCAGCCTGTGGAACAAAAACCACATTCACAGAAAGATAGACAAGATGAAAAGGCAGAGAGCTATGTACCAGATGAAGGAAGAAGATGAAACCCCAGAAAAACAACTAAAAGAAGTGGAGATAGGCACCCTTCCAGAAAAAGAATTCAGAATAATGATAATGAAGATGATCCAGGACCTCAGAAAAAGAATGGAGGCAAATATCGAGAAGATGCAAGAAATGTTTAACAAAGACCTAAAAGAATTAAAGAACAAACA
>NC_041217.1:115432756-115463338 GCF_002837175.3 Physeter macrocephalus
ACAGTAACACAATAATAGTGGGGGACTTTAACACCTCACTTACACCAATGGACAGATAATCCAAAATGAAAATAAATAAGGAAACAGAAGCTTTAAATGACACAATAGACCAGGTAGATTTAATTGATATTTATAGGACATTCCATCCAAAAACAGCAGGTTACACTTTCTTCTCAAGTGCGCACAGAACGTTCTCCAGGATAGATCACATATTGGGTCACAAATCAAGCCTCAGTAAATTTAAGAAAATTGAAATCATATCAAGCATCTTTTCTGACCACAACGCTATGAGATTAGAAATGAATTACAGGGAAAAAAACGTAAAACACAAACACATGGAGGCTAAACAATACGTTACTAAATAACCAAGAGATCACTGAAGAAATCAAAAAGGAAATTAAAAAATACCTAGAGACAAATGACAATGAAAACATGACAATCCAAAACCTATGGGATGCAGCAAAAGCAGTTCTAAGAGGGAAGTTTATAGCTATACAAGCCTACCTCAAGAAGCAAGAAAAATCTCAAGTAAACAATCTAACTTTACACCTAAAGGGACTAGAGAAAGAAGAACAAAAAAACCCCAAAGTTAGCAGAAGGAAAGAAATCATAATGATCAGAGCAGAAATAAATGAAATAGAAACAAAGAAAACAATAGCAAAGATCAATAATACTAAAAGCTGGTTCTTTGAGAAGATAAACAAAATCAATAAAATTAGAAATGTAAAAGGAGAAGTTACAACAGACACCACAGAAATACATAGCATCCTAAGAGACTACTACAAGCAACTCTATGCCAACAAAATGGACAACCTGGAAGAAATGGGAAAATTCTTAGAAAGGTATAACCTTCCAAGACTGAACCAGGAAGAAACAGAAAATATGAACAAAACATAATGAAAAACTCCAGTACAGGGCAAGAAATGACCCTAACAAAATTCTATATCTTTAGTCTATATTCAAATACTATTTTCCATGGATGAGGTAATTTCACTGCAGAAGGCTTTGAGTGAGATTTAGCATCCTGCCTATTTTTCTTCTCCTTGGAATCAGAGTAAAACAGAACATCTGGTGCCCAGCTCCCAAGAGACCTTGTTCTAGATTCGCATTTCACAAGTGGGGAAACTGAGGCATCCAATGGTAAAGTGACTCTCCCAAAACCAAATGAGTAGAACCCAAGAACTTCTTCATGTTTTCTGTGTGCTTAAGAGCAGTGTTCACTACTTGTAATTTTTTACGTCCTATTGCCTTAGGTACCCTGATAAGTACAGATTTTTTTTTCTGGCTTTGAATAATATTAACATTCAATTTTGTTTTTGCAAATTGCTTCCACTAATTGAACATTGTATCTTTTCTTTTCAGTGTATGAGTTAAACAACATTAGAAAATTCTGTTATTGGTGAAAATTATAAAAATCAAAACAATCATATGATCATGTTTTGAAAGAAGATTATGATAAAATACTGCTGAGTTGGCTCATTGTAGACATGAAAAACAAGCATAACCTTATTAATGAAAAAGTAGCAAATGAATTTTTTGACATGCAAAAGAAGGAAATGCGTGTTATGATGTACTTACATTTAGCGAAATCAAGTTATTAGTGTTGAGTGTTAGGTTGGTAGTGGAAAAAGTGGATCACTTATTAAATATAGTTTGTCAATTCTAGCCTGACTGAAATAATTATACAACAGCAATTTAGCTTTCATGAAAATGGGGGAAGGGGTTCTTTTTCTCTTTTACAGCTCTAGGGAGTACCAAAACATGGCAATTTAATGAGACACTCATTATCAATGTGTTTTCTCCAAACCTACATACTCACAGGGCTCCTGCTATTAAGAAGACACACAGGACTTCCCTGGTGGCGCAGTGGTTGGGAGTCCGCCTGCCGATGCAGGGGACACGGGTTCGTGCCCCGGTCTGGGAAGATCCCACATGCTGCGGAGCAGCTAGCCCTGTGAGCCATGGCCGCTGAGCCTGTGTGTCCGGAGCCTGTGCTCTGCAACGGGAGAGACCACAACAGTGAGAGGCCCGCGTACCGCAAAAAAAAAAAAAAAAAAAAGAAAACACACAATATGAGTAGAATCACTGGACCTGATTCCCAATTACAATATCAGGTACCTACGCTATCTTAGGCACTCTTCCAAACACCTTTACATACATTTCCTCGTTTGTTATGAAAAAGAACTCTTCTGAGTTAAGAGTATTTTTATAATACTACCCAAGGTCACAGAGCTAATGAGTATTAGAATCAAGATTTGAATTAAGGTCTTCTACAGGGCCTTTGCCTGTAGGAAGGAGGATACATAGTGATTTTATTAGATTCAATTAGGCCCTACAAGAAATTGCAAGAGATGTTAGTATGGATCTCGATGTAAAATGGCAGTCACATTCATTTTGGCTAAGTCAGTTTCATCCCTTTTGGGCCTGGGATACTCTTTCAGTATTTTATGAATCTCTTTATATTACTAGGTAGCAAGGAGGCGTAGAGTGATATGCTAAGGATAGTGGAAGCTCTTTGACTACCCTGACACACAGCCAGTTGTGGTGGTCACACACTCTGTACCTGTTACTAGGTTAAACTCAGTAAGTTCTACTTCTGAGGCCCAGAGTGAGAAGGATATCAAATTCAGCAAACCTCATGTCTACATTTTAGTAAAAAGTTAGAGAAACAATAATGTAAACAAGGAAAGTATAAACAATTTAGAAAACATGTATTTGATTAAGGATGATTAAGGTTTGAAAAACATTACTTTGGAGGGTGATTAATATTATTTTAGAATATTTGGAGTCAGAATATAGAAATTTGCATAATCTTAATCTCAAATGTTTATCTCCCAGGGTATGACCTCATTATTTTTACAGATTAACATTCTGTCACTTGGTGAATTCAGAAGCTGAAATACCCTAGTTGGTCCAAAGCTGACGTGCTGGGATAGCAGACAGCTGAGTGGGTTCTGGGAGGGCTGGAACCAGAGCAGAGACCCCAACATAAGGACCTCAGGGTATGGAGGATGCACAGGGGAAAGCTGGAACCGTCAAGAACACCAAGACTGTGTACACCTGTGTCCAAAGTGCACGAGGGAGGATGCAAATGGAGTTTGTAAAGCTAAGATCGGTATGTTGCTGAGAGATTGGGCTTAGGACAAAGTTCCCAAGAAAAGTTGCACTTTTGAATGATTTTGAAATTGGGAGAAATCAACACTTCATTTTCAGTTAGCCATAGAAGGTATCTGAAAATATGAAGTGGTGGTATTCAGAGAACATAGCTTTCTTTTCCATGAAATAAGTTGTTCTATTTATGATACTTCATGGATCTCTTCACACCTTCACTGGGGTATTATCCACATTTGGGTACTGCACAAATGACTTCTTCAGCACTGCTCCACAAAAGACTAGTCTTTTGCTTTCTCATATTTTTTTCTCACTTCATTGATCTCATGAAAAATAATAATTCTAGTCTGCCCTCCCACCTGACTTCTTTACTTCAGCCCAACCTGGAATGTTTTTGCTAATGATTCTCCAGATCCCAAGAGCCAACCTGCTATCACCCCCTCCTTTATTTCTGTCCTTTTTTGTGTGGAGAGGCAGTTTATGAACACATATATATAGAAATTCGAGGAAGAGGGTGAGGGTGCTAGGGCAGCATTTGTTTATTTAAAAGTAGAGAACTTGGACTTCTAGGTAGTACAGATCGTGACTATGAAGACTTGGCAGAAGAACAAGGGGTTTTCTACCTCTTTTTCAGGTAGTTAATAGTCTTCCTAAGTCCAGTACCCTCACCTTCTTAGCTAATGGAAATTTCTTCAAGAACTGGCAAGAGACTTACTGTCAATTCCAGTTTCTGGTGGTGTGAGTTTTAATGGGTTTTTTTGGTGCCATTATTGCATTTTTAAAATGAGAAATGAGGATCAGCTACATTTCAGATAACTCGCTAGATTACATTTTAATTGGACTTTGATTACTCCCCCTTATTATGGCAAACAGGATTGTGCCACTCTATGAGTCTTTAAAAAATCAAATTGTATATGCAAGATTACAGATTAATGCATTAATCTAACATAGAGAAGCTCTAAGATGTCAGGGCTAGGCTAGGAGCACAAAAATCTTTACATTAGTTTAAGGTAATGATCTGGACTCCTCAGTTCCTTGGAATCATTCCCTATTGGGACTCTGCCTACTGGCAGAGTATTTATTCTGTATTTATAACTTTAAGACATATTTCACTATTCATTATAGTATGTAAAATTTTAAATTAAGAATATAAATTATGTGAGTTTATAACTTACCATTTTTATTGTAGCTTTGATATATAGCTACTGAAAATCTAAGACTTAATTCTGTACAGTTTGTTACTTTACCTTTGATGACCATGTATTACGAATCATAGTAAAATATAACCTGAACAAAAGTAATAAGTTCTGGTAAAATTTTAAGGGAGTTGAATAATCATACATTCTGCTGCATCTTAATTTTTAGGTTTACTTATATGGAAAAATGAGGCTTTGGAAAGAAAATGGGCTACTCCTTTTTGCCCTCCAGATTACTCTAAACTGAGTTGTTACAATCAATTTAATTTAACACTAGAAAACAAAGAATTCTAAATGTATTTTTTAAATTAGGTCTTTAATTAGGAATAAATATTACATCATCAGTGATTGAAATTACTCTAATGACTTTGTTGTGAATCATCTATTCAGAAAACAATTCAAGGGTTGGTCTATGAATAACATTTTCAATATATTGTCAAAATGGATTGACCAAATCAAAGTTAAAAATATATATGCAGCTAAGTTTGCTCTGTCATTTTCCAAATGATTGAATTTTTCTTGCTTTCTTGTAAATTTGATATGAAATCACTAACTGTATGTAATACTATTATCAACAAGGTAGCAACTATATGAGCACTAAATTAAAATTTTAATTTCTCAAATATTCCCAGATATAGATGAATGCAGTGAATCATTTGCCTGTGGTGATCATGCAATGTGTACAAATGTGGATGGTGGATATAACTGCTCCTGCAAGGAAGGTTATCATACATCCACAGGAAACTCACAGTTCACACCTAATGATGGCACTTATTGCCAAGGTAAATTATATTATTAAATTGTATGTATTATCAAAGCAGTATGTAAAATATGTACTACACGGTTGTGAAGTGTCAAAGAGCTACATCTTCCAAGAAATGTGCTAGTAGTCCTTTATCTATAAAATGGAATAAGAAAAGTTACAGTCTTATTTAATGGAAGATGTAGACCACATGTTTTATGTAATTACCATACCCTGTTTCCTTAGGGTAACTACAATTTTCTATTTTCCATAAAATATTGCATTTTAATGAATAAAAATAAATGAATTTTTATTATGAATAAAATTTTTAAATAATAAATAATGAAAAAAATTTTAAATAAATGAATTTTCATGAATAAAATAAAAATGAAACTCAAATGATAAGAATGTTTTCAATGTCTAAATAGGTGAGCAAAATCACTGGAATCAATATAATTATCTTAGGAAAAATATTTTTTAAGACTTAATATATAATCTGGTTTTTTCTACAGAAATTGTGAATCCAGACTGCCATTTAGATAATATCTGTATTGCGGCGAATATTAATAAAACTTTAACAAAAGTGAGTAAAGGTATTGAATTAAAAATACGCTCTATTTTGACATTTTGGTTTCAGTTTAAATCTTTCCAAAGTCACTTTTTTTAAAAGAGTAACAAGCAGTTGATCTTCATGTAGAGTTGAAACTGTTTACATAGAGAGATCTAAGTACTTGATAGGATTAATTTGAAAATCCCCAAAGTACTGAAGAAGACTTACATATTTAATTTAAGTTACTGTTTCCTGTTGGGTAGACTGGAAAGTTATTTTCAACATGTAAAGAAATTGGATGGATAAAATAGTAAAAACACACTTTGACCCCAGGCCATTTTCAAATTCTAAGGAGACATAGCTGAATGTAACTAGATTTTGTACACCAAAGTAAATACTATTTTAAAGAGTAAACAAAGTAGGACATTCATAAAATTACTGTCCTGAGATTAGAAGTGTGAGTCTCACATGACTCATTAACAATGAAGTAAAAGCAAATTGCCGTTTTATCATGTAAAAAAATTTCTCTGGTTAATTAAAACCTAATTCAAATTAAGTTATAATTTATTTTAATTAACTTTAAAATGATAAATTCAAACATGTATTGCCTTTCTGAAGTAACTTCTATGCCATTTAAGCTATTTGCTAATCCTTTGTAAATAATTTCAGGTTTCATTGCTTTGTGTTATGGTTTAGGTGTAGTCTGATAACTTATTAATGTATAAGAGAAAAAAAAAAACTCAGAACATATTTATCATGCAACATTTATTCTTGAAAAGATCTAGTAGTGCTTTAAACTGGTTTCCTTTCTCTGGACTCATTTTTGTTCAGATTAGGCACATAGAAGAACCTGTGGCTTTGCTACAAGAAGTCTATAGAAATTCTGTGAAAGATCTTTCACCAACGGATATAATTACATATATAGAAATATTAGCTGAATCATCCCCATTACTGGGTTATATGAATAGCACGAATTCGGCCAAGGACACCCTTTCTAATTCAACTCTTACTGTAAGTATGTTGAGCTTTAACTCAATATAATTGAGGCTTAAAATTTTCCTTACATTTGTGATTAATGTAAAAGTCCAACATTTTTTAAAGACATTTTTTTTCAACAGGAATTTGTAAAAACTGTGAATAATTTTGTTCAAAAGGATACATTTATAATTTGGGACAAGTTATCTACAAACCATAGAAGAACTCATCTTACAAAACTGATACATGCTGCAGAGCAAGCTACCTTAAGGCTATCTCAGAACTTTCAAAAGACCACTCAATTTGATACTAATTCAAGTGATATAGGTAAGAAGCCAAGGTCAATTTCAAAGCAATCGAGTTTTCCAAACAAGCCGTTCTCAAAAGAGAAGAAAAGTCTTTAAAATGTTGTTAATTAAACTGGCAGTTGTTTTATCAATGTAGACATGAATGGTGATGCACATCACAAGAGTAGTTATGAATGAAGTGTGAATAAAAAGGATGAGTGCCTAAGATTTACCACCTACTTATAGCCTCCACCTTTTTCTCTCTCTGAACTGTTTAGCATTTAAATGCTCAGAGACCATTACTCCATTGTCATCTCATGACTTGGTAGGATCTGTCTTGACCAATCATAGTACAGACAGATTTTCTGGATGTCGTATATTTCATTTTTTTAAGTTTAATTTTTATTGAAGTATAACAGACAGAAAAGTGCACATGTCAAATGAATATAACTTGACAAATTTTCACAAAGTGAACACATCTGTATAAACAGCACCCCAGAAGATCCCTCATTTCCCCCGGCAGCCACCCCCTGCCCCGTAAAGGTTATACCATCCTGACTTCTAAAACCACACCATGAGCATAATTTTTAGTGTCTCTGCAGTAGTCTATGGATAGATCATATTTTATGTAACCATTCCCTATTTTTCTAATGTTGAACCTTGAAGATGTTTATTTTTAATGTTGAAATCCTTTGGGCATATATCTTTGTCCTGAATGTAGTATATTTAAATTTCTTAGGAATCGTTTGCCTTTCGATAATATAAAGTAATTAGCATAGCAAATTGGAATGTTTCCTGTTTTATGAAATCTCATACTTAACACATTAAGAATCTGGATCAAATTGAGGCTGCCTGTAAAGTTTTTCTGGGGAAACAAAGTACACTTTCTGCAGTAATCATTGCATATACACCCCTATTATATTTCTGGTTGTTATACTGCCGTGCACCTATAGATATACAAAAATCGTTATCTCATCGGGATTCACCAGTTACTCAAAATTAAGGTAGCAAGCATTGTGACCATATATAGGAGCCTAAATTTCTATGATGTTCCTGCATGAAAAAGGTGAAAATGCACCAGGTAAGGAAATTATTGCTCAAGAATTTAAGTCAATCACTCTGTATATAATAAATTATATTGTAGATATCCTGTAATACATTGTAGTTGCTTGTCTGCTTTAGTAATTATGATTTATAGCTTCTTTGTGTACATACATATTTTCTTTTATTCAATAAAGATAGAATTAATCCATGAATGCTATAGTGAAATCAAACAAACTTGAATCAGATTTTTAAATACAAATTATAACGTCCAAACATCATGTTCAGAATATGTTCATTCTACCTGCCGTAATTAAGACGTTGAAATATAACAATGATGGATGAAATTGTCTCTAACTAAATAAATCATTGATTAAACTAATTTCAGAGAATTTATTATTTTCATGATTTTGTTTCAGCTCTCAAAGCTTTCTTTTTTGATTCATATCACATGAAACATATTCATCCCCATATGAATATGGACGGAGATAATATAAAGATATTTCCAAATAGAAAAGCTGCATATGATTCAAATGGTAGGACTTTGACAATCTTATATACAATATTTCAATGTTTTGCAATAAATACCATACATTTGATTGTATCATTGTGCATATAATGTGTGTGGTTTTCTATAGAAAAATATTTTATGTTTATACACAGAATTTCCATATTTATATTTCAGATTTTCATTATGATAAAAATACCTGGGTAGAATTTTAGCTGTTGATACCTAGATCCTTCTTGTCCTTGATCCTCCAACTCTGTAATCGTCTAATAATGTTAAGATCCCAGTGGAAATATACAAAGGAACTGTGATTTTATTCCTCATTTTGCAGCAGTCAGATGCTATAATTTTCATGGAGTTCTTCTAATATTTCTTCTTCAGTAATCCTTCATATTCCTCATTGTGAGACTGAATTTGGGATTGTATGAACAAGATGAATAGAGGTAGTGTTCAAAAAGGTAGAAAGTTATTAAGTGTGGATTTCTCTCCCACTCATTTCTTAGTTTTTGTACACTAGACTCTTCAACTAAACTAAAGGCAGGATTTCTTAAGAAATGGGACCCGAGAACGCTAGTACTAGCAAGTGACTTTACGATTATCTAACCTATTGTCCTCATTTTATGGATAATGGAACTAAGGCACAAGAAGCTAATGGGTTTGTCTCTATGTACATCAACAGATAATACAGAACTAAGACTTGAAGAGAAGGAGGTAACAAATAAATCAGCCCTGACCAGCTTTCCCTTGTCACCTAACCAAAGGCAAACTAGCAGCTGCTATTTTAATTTAACCATTTATCTGCTCTCGTAGTGCAATGAACTTAGAAAAAAAAAATCTCTGCTGATAATAGAATTGTTGCTGTTCACATATAGGTCAAAATATATTACCTATAAAACATGAATTATAATATTTTCTCAAAGCATTGTGGGTGGTCATACGTACAAACGGAAAATATATACAATAACACACATATGTCACTTTTACAGACATCACTTCATTAAAAAATATGTTGTCTTTACTGTTAAAAAGCTTGTTGCATATTCATTCTCAGAAGACCATCTTTTTAAAAAAATTTTTACAGCACTAATGTGGGAATTTTTTTTCTAATCCATTGATATTATCCTTTCCATTTTTTCTTGTCATTTTTTATTCAGAAGTAAGAAACAGATGGCCATAAAAAGCAAAAATAACTAAGCCATACTGCCATTGAACCCATGGCTCTTACCCCATTACATCATATTCTAATTAACCAAGCACACACATAATATTTAGGAGCAAGTCCAAAGAATGTGTTAAACTTGTATTTTCAAAGACAATTTGAGTAGTATTTGGAAGTTGAGAATAAAGACATTGAAAATACTTATCATAGTGACAGATGATGAAATTGTCATGGAATTAACATCTCGAAGAGATCCTGTCTTAGTGTATGGTAGTTTTGTTACATTTCGTAATCACGCATGCAAACGCTGACGTTTGAAAGGGACAGTAATATCAGCTCTCAAGAGAGCAGAGGGAGAAAATTTATTTTCCTCAAGGTTGAATCTTCAAAATAAGGACAAGTGTAAGAAACTGATCAAACCCACTCAATGATATCTACGTGTGATTATTCATTTATTGACAAACTTCCTTAATAAAAACATTCATTAGTTAAAAGCTGCATAGTGTCATTAGGAGGAAAATAAGGATGGCACAGATGGATTTTTAATCTTTTTTATATACTGAATTTTAGTGCCTATCATTAGTGATTGAACCCCTAGTTTACTGAAAATAGGTACAGATCTGATATGAAAGTTAAAAGCTAGATCAGGCCTAGAATTAGTGAGAAATCATGGGAATTAAAATAGGTTCCAAATGATTAAAAAAAAAAAAGAATGAACAAATACTGGATCAATATTCAGAAAAAGATTAAAAATGGATTTTGGATCATTCTACGTGGCATGAGTCTCCTTTTACCCAAAGTCAAAAATTGTTGTTAAATAAATATTTTCCTTTAGAAAGTATCAGAATGATTAATAGATTTTTAAATCCATGTTATCTCTTTGGTGCTTCATTTGATTTTGGACCACCCACTACTACAACCTCTGAGAAGTTGCTGTTGCATGAACTGGTTCATCAGCCGGACTAGGTCAAGTTCCCCTAAGAGGTTTCCAGGTTCTGCTTCTGTCCCTGGTCTGTCCATAGCAAATGCTGGGCTAGTTGTCATCTGGAGCCATCACAATTTCACTAGCCCAACCATGTTATACTAACATTATTTTTTTGATATAAGTTTTCTGGGCTGGCAGTTTAGGAAAATATGTAATGTATCTGAATTTCAGCAACACTCTTAGCAGTATCTTGGGGTGCCTTTTTATACTAAGATAGAAAACGTGAATAGTGACACATTTTTGCAACTTCTAGCTCACGTAACCATATCCAAAGAATATTACTTATTAGTGTGATATTGTGATGTGGAGGGTTCCAGCATTATACCACAGACCTTTGTTTTTGATGACATTATCAACATTTGTATTAATGATTTTGATTAATTTATGCTTTTCAAATTATTTGCTGGTGTCACAAATTTGAGGGAAAATGAATATGATAGCGTTCTTCCTAATTTGTCCAAGTTTCTAAAGCAAACATATAACATTTCTAGTTAATAAGTATAACAATAATCATATTAACATAGCATCTTAAATTTTACAGAAGACTCTCTCATATAATTTCATTTGTTCTCCACCTTATCCTAGTAAATAGCCAGAGGGAATATCACTACCATCATGTTATACATGAGAAAACTCAAGTTTACCCAGGGACACACAATTAGGAGAAATGACTAAAACCAGAACTTCTAATTCCAAGAGTAAATTCTGAATATAAATTCCTCAATTTACTGTCCATAATTCTGTACAACAGAGAAGGAATGTGACCTAAGTGACAACAGGAATTTTAAAAGATAATAGTTGTCGCGATGTTGAGTTGTTCACACACTTAATGTCAGTGATAATGAGCTGATAATGATCTCAAAAACCAAGGCAATTTGAGATCCGTTAAAATAGGTGTAGTGTCCAGGCTAAGGGAAAAATAGTCATATGATAGTCTGTACGGATCAGGTAACATTTCTAGTATCTGGTTATGTGCTGATGTGCTGCATTTGGGGAGTGTCAGGGGTTCGGATAAATGGCTGCCTCGAAAGGCAATAAATTCCCTATGCTGTGTCAGCATAACTATATGTCATGAATTTAAAGAGGAAGCATTTCAGTGGGCGTGAGGTTGAGCTCAGTGGCATCTCACAACTCTTTCAATTCTAAACTTTCTTAATACTGTAAATCTGTGATAATTTTCTCCCAATATCTTTCTAATTCATATATTTGCCCAGCAAAGTAGTAAGTCAAAATTTTATTTTTCAAATGAATATACTTTACTACTTGGTTCTTAGTCAGCACTTGGATGTACATTTATCTAGGACTATTTTTCTCCTAAATATAGTCTGTGCCAAGGGAATGCTAGAGTCCACAATCAGTTTCAGAGTCACAGAGGTCAGAGAATATGTCTTAATATGGTTCGATGATGTAAGCCTAGATATATTATGACCCACATTTCGGCATCTGGGAATTTGTATGACTCCCTTTGGTCAATTTTTATGTTTATTTTAAGAATTTCACTGAATACACTTATTTGATTGACAGGCAGTGTTGCAGTTGCATTTTTATATTATAAGAGTATTGGTCCTCTATTTTCATCGTCTGACAACATCTTTTTGGAACCTCAAAGTTATGATAAAGCTGAAGAGGAAGGAAGAGTCATCTCTTCAGTAATTTCAGTCTCAATTAGCTCAAACCCACCCACATTGTATGAAGTTGAAAAAATAACATTTACATTAAATCACATAAAGGTAAGTTGTGTTTCTGTTGACTATTGATAATAATTGTAAAGCATTCAGAGAAATGAACATGTTTTTGTAGTGTCACTTTAATTGTATGTGAGTTCTTGAGTTTAAAAATGCAAATTCAAAATTGAAATAAAAGAGTAAAGTGGTTTCAACTAATTTTTCTATAAAATATTTTTGTACTTTCAGTGCTCTTTAAATTTTATAATAAATACCAAAGAATTTTATGTATTTGAGTCTCTGAAATTAAGCTACATTTTAGTTTTATTTTTAAGTACATTGTTCATTTTGGAAATCTTTGGCCCTTCAAGGAAGAAGTTATAAAAAAGTATTAAAGAGATAAATGTTGCTTGTATAATGAGGGAGGTGTTTGGTTAATTGTCATATAAAATAATACTTGCAGGGATTTGGGTGCTGATTAAAATAAAATCATAGAGAAGTTCATAATATTTCATAAAGAAATCATCTGAGACCACTTTACTCTTTTATTGTTATTCTAAATCTTTTTTCAAACCCATGTATAATTAAAACTATACAATAAAAAAATGATTAGAAATAACTAAGTATTTAGGGGTTTTATAGACCTAAAAGTGAAGGGGAAACTCAAAATCATATTGTTTGCTGCATTTTTACAGTTAATGTTTTATTGGGCTTTCAATTGAATTTCAATCTTAGTACGTGATTAAAGTGCCTCAGAAACTCTATTTGGAGAACCTTGAAGCTGGACAATTGTATTTGCATGTTTATGGGAAATGGGATTAAAAGAACATATAGTCAGCCGTCTGTATCCACAGGTTCCACATCCATGAATTCAACCAAACACAAATGGAAAATATTCAAGGGAAAAAATTTCAGAAAGTTCCAAAAAGCAAAACTTGAATTTACTGCAGCCTGTCAACTATTTACATAGCATTTACGTTTATTGAGTTTTATAAGTAATCTAGAGATTATTTAAAGTATACAGGAGGATGTGCATAGGTTATATGCAAATACTACTCCATTTTACGAAAGTAACTTGAGTATCCGTGGATTTCGGAATGCACAGGGGTCCTGGAATCAATCCCCTGTGAATATCGAGGGGCCACTCTATATGCTTCCATACAGTACAAATGTGTCACTGTAAAGACAGACATCTGATGTAGAGAGAAACTAAATGTATAGAAAATGCAAGTAAATAGTAGCTCAAACCTAAACAATGGTGGGCATTCTGTTGAGGGAAAAAGAAGGTGTGAAATGTTTTAAGAATGGAAACTAAATTTAGATATTTTCAGATGCTAAATGCAAATGACCTTTTGATTATAGAAAACAAACGTTGTTCTTTTACATGGGCTCATGGTTTTTCTAGTTTTTATCAGTGGAATGTTTTGGCAGCTGAAGAGGTGCCAAGGGCAACCCACTTCGCCCATCTCTGACACAGCAACAAAATGAAACACACATTTACACAAGAGTTCTTCACCATAGTTAATGAGAAAACTTGATTGTCCTTCATCTTCTTCTCTGTTCAAATTATTTTCCCATTCAAAGTAATGACCACTCTGAAATTTCATCTCTTTCCTCTGACAATACATTTACCCAATCCATTGCTTTCCTCTGAGAACAAAATTTGGATCCCATTTTATTCTCTAGGAAAATCGAAGTTATTTCATATATAACACCTTCCACTTCCTGATTCCCTGATAATTGCAACTTCACCAACTAGCATATACTTCATTACTTTAGAGGAATATTAATTATAGTTGTCATAATAATACAGATAATAATAATGATAATAATCATAGCAACCAATACTTTAATAATGCTTATATGGAAACACGCTTTGTTCTAAGTTATTTAGTTTAATTCTCACAAGAACCCTATGAGGTATGTACTGTTATCTCCATTTCACAGATGAGGAAACTGAGACTCTGAAAGATTACATGCCTTGCCTGTGGTCACTCAGCAACAACTGGTAGAACAAAGTTTCATACCCACAGTCTTTCTCCAGAATCCATTCTTCCGCAGCTAAGATACTCTCCTGCCCGATGCTATTCTCTGAATCCCTCCCCCACCTACCTCCCAAGAAATTAAGCTTTGTCCATTACCTCAACTTTCCTGGATCTCTCCACATTGGTCCCAGTGTCTCAGCTAACAAATAGGCTGAAGTTTCTGGCTTCCTACAAAATGGGAAAGCATTTTCCATTGACCCTCTATCTCCTTCACCCCAAACTTAATAACTCCTCTTATGTTTTTAAGCTTTTAAAAAAATAGGTATGATCTATTGCCTTCATGTATAGAAAATGTGGATTTAATTTTCTTATACATATCTTCGCCTGTGATCCACACACTCCCCCAACTATTCATCCTCCCATGCTTCATCAAATTTTGGGTTAAATCAGTTTTCAATGTGTTATACACAGCTGAATAATGAGGCTGAACCATTTTCCTGGTGTTAGTAAATTCCTTTAATTTAGCTTGCTTAGATTTCTATTTATCCATTAGTAATTAGTCCCCAAACTTTCTGACAGTACTATAAATCTCCTTATAAAACATTCAAATACATAAGATTATCAGCTAAATTAATGTTCTGGAGACATCCTTTTTAGGCCTCTGTGAACTTGATCCTGTCTGGATGGTCTACCCTTTGCCTTCTGTATAGCTATCAGCCTGGACATCTCTGTCACCGTCATCCTGGGCATGCAACTCTCCTCTCTCCTGTGTCAGATTCAATGTTTCCTTGAACCAACGATTCCTCTTTCTTGGTTTATCTCTATATTTTGGTGGTGTATTCTCCAGTGACTCTTGAGAAAGGTGCCCAGAAAGTCAAGTTTTTGAGCTCTTGCATTACCTTTTTAGCTAAGTATATACTATATTTCTATCTTATCCATACACTTAGATAAATTCCATGGGATAGAGTTATAAATTGTGAATAAATTTTTCTTCAGAATTTTCTAGACCTTGCTCATTTTTTTCTAGCTTTCCAGGTTAACCTGGGGAAGTTGCATTCAATTAATATTTTACTTAAAATTTTCACTCTTTTGCAAGTGATCTGTCTCTCTCTCTCAGACTTTTGAGATCTTATCTTTATTCTCAGGATTCAATCAGAGATGACCCTTGGTGTGGATCTTTCTTTATTAATTGTACTAGGCATTTATGTGAGTCTGTTCAGTCTGAAAATGTATGGTCTTCAGTTTTAGGGAATTTTCTATTATTATTTGTTTGCTAATTTCTTCCTCTCCAGTATCTCTGGTCTCTTCTCTTGTTATTCTTATGTAAATACTGGACTCCCCAGCTGAGCCTCTAAGGTCTTTTTTTTTTTTTTCATTTTAAGTTTTCCTTTACATTTTTCTTTTCCTGCTAACATATTTTATATCTACTTTATACTTAATTATAACTGAACACCCTTATATTTTGAACTCTACGTTTGTTTCATGGGTGCAGTATTTCTCTGTGGTAGTATTTATATTTTTTAAAAACCTGTGTTCTACTCCTTACATTATGTTGCTCGTGATTTCCTCTGTTTGGCTTGTTGGCTTTCTGTTCTTTGTCTTTCATGGTAGAGTGTGTCCTCGGAGGTCTGGTGGTTCATGGCCATCCATCCATATCTAATAATGAGACATTTGAAAGATGATTGTGTGTTCAGGTGGCTTGTGGCACTGGTGTGCCTCCCTAGAGAGTTATCATCAGGCTAGTTTCTGGCCATTGCACTGGAAGATCCTGAAGATCACTACCTAAAAGTCATTTCTCTTCGGCCTTTAGTTTCTCAGAAACCTTTTAGTCTCATGCCTAAAGACAGAAGCTCACTGCAAGGATTAGGAGAAAAAAAAGAAAGTGGTGGGCAATGGTGGGTGCTCAGCATGTAGACAGACCCTCACTTAACCCCTGTTTTTTGAGTAATGCACTCTCAGCTGACTCTAGTTCCTCAATTCTAGAGTCCTTCTGGCTCCTCTAGCTTATCTGTTTGTTTTTTAACAAGAGTGGGATTGGGTATTTTCCTGGCAGTTTTGGGGGAACTGGATGTAGAGTTTCAATTTTCTTCACATAGCTTGACCTCTTTGAAAAATTTCTTGTCCTCTCTCCAATTTTAGTTCAATCACTGTCTTCCTAGACTTATTCCAATCAAATTGGCCAGTGCTCCAACCATTGATCTAAGTGTTGGATTTTCTATATAGGCCATTAAAGCAACTGTCAAATTGTATTAAAATCATCTGGACTTCTGTCATCCTTGAGGGCAGATGCTTTATCTTTTCAACTAAGAATCCCTGGCTCCTAGCACAGTGCCTATATTTGATACTCAACTAATATTTTCTTTAATGAATAGTTGTCTGAAGATTTGCGTTTGGCTCTGTTTTACTCCACTTATCAATGATTAGTCTTGCATATATTTTTTGACATCTCTTGGTCTCTCAACACAATACCCACTCACAGGGCTCTTTTGAGGATCAAATTAAACAAAGTAGGTAAGAAAGCACCTAGTTAACTATAAATTGTTATATAATTGTAAACAGTTTTTATTTCTACAAGACACAAGCATAGGTATACAGCATTCTATGAATAACTTATTAAAACTTACAGTGCATTAGGTATTGTGTTATGATTAGTTAATATTAATATATGATAAGGAGAACTCTGCTATTTATTGAACAACCTTCCTGTAGTCTATTTGATCAGCCCCTGTCTATCTCTGATCTTACACTCACTACTCTTTACCATTCATTACTTGAACTGCACTGGCTTCTAGATGTTTCTGGAAGACCTTCATTGAGTCTCACTTCAGAGCTTTTCCATTTTCCATTCAAACTGTTTGGAACCCTCTGTTCCCAAGTCTTTAGGGCTCACACTCTCACTTAATTGAAGTATTTGCTTAAATGTCATTTCCTAGGAAAAGCCTCCTCAGATTACTTCTGTTCTCCTTTCCCTGGCTTATTTATTTTGTTTAATAATTTCTTATCTCCTCATTAGAATGTAAGGTCAATAACGCAAACACTTTTTTTGTTTTGTTCAGTGCTGTATTTTTAGCACCTGGATCAATGACTAATATCTAGTGCATATTCAATAAACATCTATCGAAGATAATGAGATATGTCATGCACCATTCTAAATGACATACATGATCTCAATTGACAATAATTCTCACAAATTCGTGACACAGGATTGATAAAATATAGCATGGTTGCAGTATAAACCAGTTTTTTCACACATCAGTAGCATTCACTTATTAGCATTGATTTTATGCTTTACTTTTTAGGTAGGCCTGGTTTTAATTATATTGCTATGCAAAATGGTATTTTGAATATAACCAAAACGATGTCGTATGTGTAACTTTTTCTCTTTTTCCCATCAGTAAAATGTCTCTTTTTCAGACCACAGATAAGTACAGGAGTCAATGTGCATTTTGGAACTACTTACCTGACACCATGAATGGCAGCTGGTCTTCGGAGGGCTGTGAGCTGACATACTCGAATGAGACCCACACCTCATGCCGCTGTAACCACCTGACACATTTTGCAATTCTGATGTCTTCTGGTTCTTCTATTGTAAGCCAATTTTCCAATTCATATTTATAAATCTGTTTTTTTCTTCTTCTTTATGTCATTCAAGAGAATATTTAATTTTTATATGTTTTCTTTGGGTGTAAATAGCATATTTAATTTACTGATACAATCTCAACATTACCTTTTTTTTAGTCTTTTCTTACCTGCCTTCTATGACATATCTAGTTTGGATCTTTGGTTATTTTTACTGTAAGACTTACCTAATCTATAATATCTAGTAGATTGTGTATTAAATATCTATCCATTGACTCTTAGTTGTTAATGTGGCTTTTAAGGACCATTTATACATTTTAAAGTATCATGGACTTTAAGGGCTTTTGCCTTTGTATTGAAAGTTTATTTTTACTGATGACAAATTCATTAAAAATATTTGATACCTGGTCAATAAGTATTAGCACATTCATAACAAATACCATGTTTTAATAATGCAGAACCCCGCAAGATTTTTAAACATGAAAAATCTTTCTAAGGTGAATAGCTTCATAATATGTATTTTACATCAGTAATATCTTGCTTTTACATTATATAGGTTTTTATTTTATATCCCTGTATTGGAATGTTTAGATTACAGGCTCATTTCCATACAATACTTAAAATCCATCAAATACATATCAAGACTAAATAAATCTGCCTAACCCTAATGTCAGTGACAAAGATGATTTTTTTGCTGAATGTTAAATAAACAAAGATGCCTCTTAAAACCATCTGGTTAGAGTGAAACCATCCTTTCCCATTTCAAATTCTCGCAACTATACTGTTTTGTTATTCTATATATGCAGCATTTCTGATACCTTTGTTTAATGTGTTTAAATGAATTACTGCCTAGAAATTACTTGTTCTTACCACTGATAAAGCTGCTTCAATTAACCATTTTCACATTACAATAATGAATTGCCTTTCTAATATCAAGAAACTGATGGTGATAACATTGTTAAACCATATACTAATATATACTATGCTTAGGGAAAGAAATCACTAATTAGAGAACTGTTAAAGTGCTACGTGATTTATATCAGATTTTCTGAATGTTGAACATTTTCAAAAGTACAAAATTGTCTCATCTAAATGCACATTTGTATTTTTACATTTTATGAACAGTTTAATCACCAAAAAGGGAAGATCATTATATGTTGTAGTTCCTTTGACGAGCTACTGTGTTATTCTTTTAACAGTTGTATTATTATTTTCCCTTAGGGTATTAAAGATTATAATATTCTTACCAGGATCACTCAACTAGGAATAATTATTTCACTGATTTGCCTTGCCATATGCATTTTTACCTTCTGGTTCTTCAGTGAAATTCAAAGCACCAGGACAACAATTCACAAAAATCTCTGCTGTAGCCTATTCCTTGCTGAACTTGTTTTTCTTGTTGGGATCAATACAAATACTAATAAGGTATGTAGATCTCCCTTACTTTCTATTTTTATTTTCTAAATTTTTACTTTCCTAAATATGTATGTCATAGAAACATGAATTGGAATTAAGGGCTTAATGGGGCAAATACACGATATACTTTGTTCTTAAGGTGTTTCTAAGTTTGAGAATGCTAACATATCTGAGCAACTTGCTTAGTAATTCCATTAACCACGGTGGCCCTCATTATGATGAACTGCAAAAACTTGTCAACAAACTGAAGAAATAACCTTATTTTGTTTTTTGTTTTGTTTTGGTTTGTTTTTACATGGGCGTTAAAAACAGAGGGGAGAGAGAGGGGAGAGAGAGAGTTGGAAAAAATGTTTATCTCAAGACAGGGACGGAACACAAAAGTGGCTAAGGTTCATAGGTTGAAATATGATGAATTAGCTCAACCTACTAAATGCACTTTTCTAACCATTTTCCACCATTATTGATCTAGAGCCTTATCAAATAGTTCCCATCTTGAGCTAGTCTGGGTCATCCTCGAAGCAGACACTAAAGTGGGATAAAACAAGCAATAAATTTATTAAGCAAAATGGCTGTGAGAGAAAACGGGAAGAGAGAGACTTGGAGAGCCATGAGACCAAGATGCAGGCCTGAGCCTGAGTGAAGGAAAGAAAGGTGAAAGGATGAGTGAGTAGAAGCACTTTACACAGCAGTGCAGTTCTAAGCCCAGTTTGCCTGTCAAGGAGTCCTTTGAGAAGACCCTCAGCCAAAGTCACATGGCAGGTCTCTCAAGAACAGGAATGTCTTGCTGTGCTCAGTCAATGGCTGTCAGCAGCCATCAGGGAATGTGAGCACATCAGTGGCTTTCCTGTATAGCAGCTGCAACCCGCCCTGCAGCTGGAGACCAGAGAAGTACATCAACATGGCCACAAAAGCCTCCATATTTCCATTCTTATTAGTCATCTTTCAACTACTGAGACTAACCATCAGTTATCAAGGTTTTCTTCTGAAGTAGATGCCACAAAGCACCTATTTTAAATAGCCTACAGGAGACTGTAAACTCCGTATGTTTTTGTTTGTTTGTTTGTTTTGCAGTGGTATTTATAACAGCTGTCAATTCTGTGTACCTCCCACTATCCTCCAATGCCCAATTCCTCCTTCAGCTTCACCCCACCATCATCCTCGCCACAAAACTATTCCTTACAGTGTTTATTTTCAATTCTATTTCACCAGTGTTTATTTTCAATTCTATTTCACCTATCAGATTCTTCCCATTTTAAAGCCATATTTCAAATCTCACTTCCTCACTGAAGTGGTTCCCAAATTTTAATCACCATCCCCAACCTTATATAGTACTCTCAAATGTATTTTAGTAGGTAATCTCATTATGTTTGAATTATACTCTATTTTATTAAGTGCAATAAGTATGTAAATGTTATTATGTTATCTCACCAGTAATAGATTGTGTTAGTTCTGTTACTACAGAAGTGTATAACTATTTCATTTTCTGTTATTTCTTATAAGCCTAACTCTAGTTCTAAGTGTGAAGTCAATACTAATAAATAATATTTAACTGAAATCCATCTCAAATTTACCTGATAATCTTGTAACTTCAAGTGATCATATAACGGATATTTTTGTAAAATATATCATCATTTGTCTGTTTTGTAAATTCAGTGCCTTCTCTTAATTATTTATGATGTTTTGTTTAACATAGTATTAGCAGTAATTTTCATTCTTTGAGCATGATTAAAATAAAGGAAAGTAAAGGCAGCTCCAAAACAGAAATCAACTCAAATCATAACAGTCACTGTGAGATAATCATGTGACTAATCCACAATTTATCACATAATATAAGTGTATAAAAAGTATAAATCTCTGGACAAGAATAGCAACTTAGTTCTATTACAGGACTGGTGAATGTTTCACATTATGATGAAGCACAGTTCTTTTAAATTAGTTGGAAATGGTACAGTTTAAACAACTGACACTTGACAAGGATATTTTATTGTGACCAACATTATATAAAATGGCATAATTTATGGAGAAAGTCAAGATTTTATGTTACAATAATGTTAAAGTAAACATTGCTTATGGTTTCTTTCTTTGCTTTCTAGCTCTTCTGTTCCATCATTGCTGGGCTGCTGCATTACTTCTTTTTAGCTGCCTTTGCATGGATGTGCATTGAAGGCATCCACCTCTATCTCATTGTTGTAGGAGTCATCTACAACAAGGGATTTTTGCACAAGAATTTTTATATCTTTGGCTATCTCAGCCCAGCTGTGGTAGTTGGATTTTCAGCATCATTAGGATATAGGTATTATGGCACCACCAAAGTGTAAGTTAAGATGATCTCATAAATCCTTGGAATGCAATTCTGAATAAGCTTTGTATATCATTGAAAATTTTGCTTTGTTGAAGTACATACAAGCATATATATAGATTTTATCTCTTATTTACTTTTCAGATGTTGGCTTAGCACAGAAAACAACTTTATTTGGAGTTTTATAGGACCAGCATGTCTAATCATTCTTGTAAGTATATATAAAATTGCGGCTAGAATTCAAAAAAAGTTACAATTTAAGGGTGCTTAAAATTCTCAAAAATCAGGCATTACTTTGAGGGGAAAAATAATTTTGAGCACTTTACAATAAATCATTTATTAATACTGTACATATATTGCATCACTGTTGAGAAAAATATACATTTTAAACTCAAAGCTATTATAATTCATTTGCCCCTCTTGGGAGGATGTATTTTTGCATTACATGTAGAAAAAGCATTTTTCACTTTTCAGTAGTATCTCAGCATACTTCAATACTGAGAGTGTGCCAACCAGCTGATAATCTGGCATTTCAGATGTTTACGTTATTTAATCTTTTATCAATGATCAGTGAACTTTGAAGATTAGACTGTCATCTTTATAGTTTTATCATCCTTATGTACCCTGTCATCACGAAAGTGATTTTAAACTAAATTGCGACATCAGAGACAAGAACCCACTATTTCCCATGAGCAGGCAAGTCATATATTGATAGCCCTATTTCAGCTGGGAAGAGGGCCTTTTAATTCTTATTGGAAGTGGTTTCAAACCTACAAATTTGGTAGGTGTTATATGTTCCATTCTAAATAAAGACATTTTTATATGTCTCCAGAGCATTTCTAAGTGCCGTAAGTTTTCAAAGCCTCTCTGAATATAATAGTCTGTCAATGAATCTGGGAGGTCTGACAAGGCTCTACAATAGAGTGAATTGTCAATGGAGGAGTTGTGACAATATTTTGGACAACTTTGTCCCATATGTTTTGACCATAAGCTAGCTATCTTTTTTGAATTTTTTTCCTCTCATTCTCGCCCCATGTGTTTTTATGGGTGTGAGGAAGCTGCTAAATGGAGAAAGACTTGAAATGCAAAGCAGAGAGTTTTCTTCAAGGTTTACTTTTTAATGGTGTGGGTGAAATAAAGTGCATTCAGTAACTATATTTCCTAATCATCACAGAAAATTGTTTATAATTCTCACAGTGAATCTAGTAATATAAAAAGAAAACATTGGCAAGATTTCAGCTAAAACAGTTTCAGAGTTAGTTTATTTAGAATTCCAAAATTTTCAACCCACCTGAGAATAGAGGTTGAATGTGTCCCATCCATATGTTTTCATGCGTTGCCCTGATATGAGTATTTTGTGTGAAAGCACTGTCTAAATTTTCTAATTTTACTGATTCCTTCTCTACAGAGTGGACCATCTCTCATATTGTTTTGTATAAGTGAAAGTTCTTTGGATCAGTGATTCTTAGAGTTTAGAGGAAAGTAGTGGGCTAGAAAGTTCCTGAAAACAGGAAAAATAGGAGCATATTTCTCTAAAGTAAGAAATAGAAAGTGTTCCCTGAAATTATTTTTTTTTTACTTTTGCTTCTATAAGGGAAAAGATAACTTTGGATTATCTTATAGTAAGATGGACAGACTTTAGATGGGCTTATCTAAAAATGAGTCCTGTAAACTTTCCTAGAAGCCTAAATGAACAATGTCACACTGTCCTAGTCTGAAATTAATGAACCAATATATCTTCCATACGGTTTCTGTATGATAATCATTCCATTTAACTAGAGGGTCAGGCTACTTAAGAAATGGATAAGGCCTTTCGGTTGAGTCTAAAACTGAATACTGTTTATCTTTTTTATATCTTTGAAAACAGCAGAAATTCTTTAAATAATTATTGAATGGAAGTGAATTCCTTTACTCTAGTGATCTCTGGCTTTCTGTGCTAATGCTGGCATATTATTATTATTATTATTATTATTATTATTCAGCTGTATGATACAACGTTAAGTAAAAGTTTTCCTGTTGTCCCAGAATAGTATTGCATTCAAAGATAAAGTAAAAGAAATATTGAGCACCCAGACATTTGAAAGAGAGCCACCAATAGTTTGGACCTGACACTTCCCATGGGTCTTTCAAAGAGACAGTAGGACCAGCTGTAGCCCAGTAAGGGGACTAAAGAGTGGGGCTGAGAGGGTCGTGTCTTGGAGTTAGGAGTCCTTGGCCTTTGAGGGAGTGCACTGTTCTCTATGAAAAGCTTTTCCTTACCCTGCCAGTGTAAAAAAAAAAAAAGTACTCCCCCATCTCCATGAAGACAAGTTGTGGAGGAGTACTCCAAAAGGTCTGTAGAGAATGGAATCAGAAATAGTAAAACTCTCATCTTGATCCCGGATTGATGTGACTGTGGAATTTTCATGTCTCCTTGATATACAAGAGCAATATATGAACAATTTTTATGACAGCTTGACATATGTCCCCTGACTTTGGGTCAAGTGTGAACATAGAGCCTAGACTTGCTTTTAGTTTCCTGCAGGCTGCATGCTTATTGGACTATCCCCTTGACAGCAGGAAGGAAAAGGATTATTATAGAGTGTGCCTGGGAATAAAATGACAGGGCGAACACACAAAAGCTTCAGCTATCCTATAAGCACAGCAAAGTTAGAGAGGGGAAGAAAAGTTGTTGTGCTGCCCAGAAGGTTGTCAGGTCAAGTGAAGTTATACACAGCAAGAAAATAGGCTGAGCACAGGTGATGTTGAATGGTGGCATGGCTTGCCCTCTCTGAAAAATGGAAGGGGCCAAGATGGAAATGAAATACTATAAACACTAAAAAAAATCACATATACCATCTAAGTGTAAGCCATCACATAAGCCAAGATTACCGGCAGTAATAAGAACCAACCTAAACCAAAGTGATGTCACGAAGCTCTCTCCATCCGCAAGAGCTGATCAGACCCTTCCAGCCCCCAGCAGCAGAGAAGCTGAGCTTTACCAATGAAGGAACATATCCTAGAATCAACCATGCCACCCCAACAGTCATCTACACAGATTTACTGAATTGAAAATTGTCATCCTATGTTTGGGGATATTCTGGTAGGACAGGATGCCAATCCATATCATTAAGGTCACCATGTTAATTGGGTGGTCTGGGCATGATGGGAGGACAAAGGAAATATAAGAATTACCCCCTGCTCACTATAGTATCAATGAGGAGAAAGCAAGATGAAACAAATGACAAAGAATATCATATAATAAAATATAAGTGATACCGGTGAGATGTGGAAGAGGAAGTCATCATGGAGATGAGGAACTCGTTTGTGGATGGGGAGAGAAGCAGAGTATACTTTCCATACAGTGGATTCTTAGTGTGAACTTAAGTGTCTCCCAAGCAGCCCTGTAAGCGTGCCAGATTCCTTTTGAAGGAAAACAAAGGGCACAGACAAAATAGTTGCTATTGTAAATAAGGCAGTACCAGAAATCACAAAATTATCATCTGTCTTTTATTAAGAATATTCAAGAATCATCTTTACATAGACTCATCACTCCCTAGTCTACATGTCATTAACTATTTACCAAATTTTTACCTCCATAAACTTACCCATTTCTTCTCTACTTTCACAGTCAGGCCTTTGTTATCCCTTTGAGTCATTGTTATTCCTTACTAAGATTATAATATTAATAACAATAATAGGAATTTTTTTAAATTTACAGTTTGTTGAGCAGCTACTAATTTTAAAAACAGACAGCTAATACTTCAATACTCAATCTCCTTAAATCACCTACATTGTCATCATCCCATTTTATAGTTAATGAAAAATAGAATTTGATTCAAAATGTTAAGTGATTGGCCCAAGGCACTGAAATCTACAAATAAATAATGAGGCTAAAACTTTAAACTAGTTCTGTCTTAATCTAAAGCTCACCTTTTCATTTTAACTTGCCACTTTTTCAGTTGCCTTCTAATCTGTCTTTCTGCTGCCATTCTGTACCATTTCATTTTAATCTATCCAGAATAAACTGCCCGAAACTCAGCTCACATAATGGGAACAATTAATAAGAAAAATAAGAACATTAATATTAAGCTCTTGTATATTCCTCATACTAAGCTAAACATTCTCCATATGTTAGCACATTTAGTTTAATCCTTCAACAACTGAAAAATGGGTGTGTGTGTGTGTGTGTGATTTATTTTATTTTGAAGTTGGAGAAATTGGGGCATAGAGTGGTTACACAGTTTACCAAACAATTAGTAAGTACCTGAGCTGGAACTCACATTCATGAAGTTGAGTCTATGACCTGCCTTCTTCATCCCGTTGCCGATAGTTCCCCGTTGCCTATAGTCCAAATACCATAGGCTGGTGTATAAGGTTCTCAGTAATTTAGCTGAACCCTGCCTATTTTCAGCCTTTTCTCACACTGCATATCTCCACAAAACAACTCACCTAAGAACTCTATCCTCTTTCGAATATTTGCTGTTCCTTGGATATTTTCTTGGTTCTTTGCACTCAATAATCCTACAACCTTGTGCAAAACTCTGTTGCCTGAAATCTTATCATTAATTACTGCACAACTTCATGAAAACCTTTCCAGATTTGTAACTAATCTCTTTCTTCAACATGCTCCCATAGAATTTTGAGTCAAACCCGAAATAGTACTTTTAATGCTTTGTTTTGTTTCACATGATAATTTTCTCTCTGCATTACACTACTCATCTCCCACATCCAAATACCCAACATAGAGCTGTGCGTCTCTTGATTCACTGACCATAACTTGTTCAATAATCAATGCCACTTGTTGCATGACCTTAGGGGCCACAGCCCAATGAGTTGCAAACGAATTTTTTACACAGCCACATTCATAATGCATTCTCTATGCATGAGTGGACTCTACACTGTAAAACTACCAACCCTCTTACTGATCACCCCAGAACACAGAAGGTAGCAAATTCTTAATAATTATCTGTGTATTTTAATTGATCCATTAATAAAGACCATGGTAATAAATAAGGCAAGAAGAAACACCCTGTGATCTTTCTTAAGCTATATGACTGTTCTGTGTTCTGTATTCCTAACATGTAAGATGAAGATAATGATGCCAGCCCAACACAACAAAGATATAGTAAATACAAAACATTTTTTTTAGAAAAACCATCTATTCTTTAAAAATTAAAAAAGGAAAATACACAATAATTTGGAGGACATCTTCGGCTTTCTTAGCTTTACCTTTTGTATTAAAAATTAAGTTAAAACACTAATTTTAAAACCATAATTTGCACAACAAAATTTTGTAAGCAAGGTACTGTATGTTCGGCCAATATTGTGTGTGTGTGTGTGTGTGTGTGTGTGTGTGTGTATGTATATATACATATATATAAGCATAGGTCATAGTTTTTTAAATATTGGTGAAGATATGACAGCATTTGTTTAATTATAGCAAGATATTATTATGATAACCGTGCTTGTACATGGAATTTGTTAAAAGTCTCTAGTACACTCCGCTGGAAAACGTTAACTGAAATGAAACAAAGTGTGAAATGTCTTTAAAGAGAAGCAATAGAAATTTAATAGAATAAATAGTATTTATTTTCCAGAATAAAGATAAAAAGTAAGTGAGCCTTCAAATTTAAATAGATAATTAGTGGTGACTTTGTTATGCCTGGCTTTAAATGAGAGATAAAATTGCTTTCTCAGCTTTCTCTGAATAAATCTGGGAAGATTTGTACTTGGAAAAGACATTTTTATAGAACAACTGGCAATGGGTTTAATTCTTACATGGAATCCTTGCATTTCTTCTATAGAGTAAGAACCAGTTCCCAGTAAATGATATTTGCTTGTTTTTATGAATGGAGCCCTGGGGCAAGTCTGGTTTGGAGTTAATGATGATGCCTTTAAGATAATATGTAAATGAATAAGCACTGAATTAGTTCGCACTGGTGGCTTTTTCTACCCCTAGGTATGTTGTTTCAAAGGAAGATTCAAGCTTTCAATCTACTCTGATAAGTGTTAACTACTTAGGTATTTGAGCAGCAACATTTTCGGCATTGATCAAATAAAAGTACTTCCTCAGGTGTTTACTCATTAATATTAAGGATCTCTTAGAATTCTGAAGTGTGAACCACTGACCCCACTGATTCTATCTACGAATCACTACATTTAGAATGTTAAGATGATAACTATGCATGAAAAGACCTAGCCATGCTTTTGAAAGATTGAGCTGTACAAGAAAGAGATTTCTAAATCTTTGTAAAGCAAGCTGCAAACTGAAGATAATTTACATAATTTTTCTTTTCTTCAGTATTTTTAATCTTTCATGCTGAATTCTTTCAACTAAAACTGTGCAAATGATTAGATTCAAGTACACAAATATAAAGAAGAGTTTGTGAAAATAATTTAACTTTTAAGTAGAAATTGAAGTTTCTCATAGATATGTTCAGTACTGAAGAATTTAATTTGCTGGATTGAGGCAAATACTAATTAAGCTGTGTCCAAATAAGGCATTTTCTTTAAAAAATGAGAGCTTTCATTTCAATTTAAATCACAACTCTTATAATTCAGTGTTTCTATATTGCTCCTTTACCCACGTCTTTTTTTTTTTTTTTTTTTTTTTGTGGTACGTGGGCCTCTCACTGTTTTGGCCTCTCCTGTTGCGGAGCACAGGCTCCAGAGGCGCAGGCCCAGCGGCCATGGCTTATGGGCCCAGCAGCTCCGCGGCATGTGGGATCTTCCCGGACCAGGGCACGAACCCGTACCCATGTCTTTTTAGGTTGCCCAGAATTCCACTCAGTTTTTTGTGATGGTCTCCTCTAATTGTTCCAAATTATGTCTACAATCTAATTCCCTTTCACTAGGAAATAACTATTAAAACCTACTCAAAACTGAATTCCTCACATAAGCCTTACAAGACAGACCATGTCTATGTATATTTATTATTATGTGATGTATTCTTATTACATTTTTTTAAATTTCGCAAATTACCCAAGCTTGAAAGAAATGCAAATATTACAAGACTATGTAAAGTAAAAAGTGAACATTTCAAAACATACTCATATTCTCCATGACTGACTACTCTTTTGCTTAATATTTACTTTGTATCTTTCCAGACCTTTGCTATGCATACACACACACACAAATACATATATACCGCACATAAATATGCATATACATATGTATAAATGTAAGCAAGAAATTTGATTATAAATTCAAATAACCCAAATTATTTATAACCTGCAATGTATCATATTCATCCTTCCTTGTTAGAACATACAATTCTACCATTTTTTATCATTGCATATTATGAGTATGATCTAATTTATTTAACCACTTCCTTATTGATTTTCTTCTTACAAATAATACTGCAAGAGAATCGTTTCAATACAGTTACAAAAATCCATTATACAAATTTGTTATGAAGTGCTTTTTAGAAGTATAATGTACAGCACAGGGAATCAAGTCAATAATGTTGTAATAACTTTGTATGGTACATAATGTATAAAAATATCAAATCACTCTGTTGTACACCTGAAACTAATGTAATATTGTAAGTCAACTAAACTTCAATTTTTAAAAAAGTTACAAATGCAAGTAGAGGCAGATTTTTAAATTTCCAAATTGCCTCCGAAACATTTACTTCAATTGATACTTCCATTGACAATATATAAGAATGTCTGTTTTCTGACATTTTTGCCAACACTAGATAATTTTATCTACTGTGGTGTCTAATGGCTAAATTGGAATATATAAACTGAAAGGAAGAATTATGTATGATAGACCAAGATTCTGCAACAGTGGCATCATTAACACGTAGGACCAAATCTTTTGTTGTGGGGCCTGTGCTGTATGGAAGTTTAGCCGCATCTCTGGCTTCTACCATCACCACCAGCTCCACCATCACCACCTAAGTATGACAACCAAAACTGTCTCCGGACACAACCAAATGTCCCATGGGGGGCAATACTCCCAAATCTCTTGACTGGGAGCTACTAGTGTAGACTTGGTTTTTAAGTATCTTTTATAGGAGTGCATTTGCAGCTTTCTTTAAATGGCATAAATATAAGGAAGAGAATTAAAATCATAGTTTGGGCAATGTCCTTTAGATGACCCCATTGAAGCTATATTAGAAACACTATTCATTGTAAATTTTAAATTGTGGATAACAATTTTAATTACATGTGTTAATTTAATGGCATCATATTTGTTAGATGCATCTTTAGTGACCTCTGTGGTTCAAGGCACTTCAGTATTCTACCCTTTTCTCCATATTATGTATTAATAAGAACTTCAGAGCCTATAACATTTAGCTAGTTTTTCATATTATTCTGACCTTCTTGAAACAGGTAGCTGGAATTTAAAAAAAGGAAAAGTGATGCTAAAAAAGAACTTAACATAAGTAATACATTTGTAGTTTTCAATGTATTCCCATTCATGGGAGTTATATTCTTACCGGAAATACCTTCACAGATAATCTTCTTGGGACTTGTTCTAAAAAATTTCATAAAATTTGAATAACTTCATAAAAATTATGGATCCAAGAAAATATCGGAAAAGAAACCCCTTGGGTCTCTCAAGCCCAATAAGAAATAAGCAGCTCAATTAGAATTTCACCAGCCAAGGTGAAATTCATCCCTGGTATTTTCGTATAAATGCAGCTTTACATTGAGGGATGTTACATAATGAGATGGTGAGAGGGAAACACTAGGGATGTTGGTAGAGCAAGACAGTCAATTAGAATTATTGTTCACTTTACGTTTGTATAGTCTTTTAATCTTTACAAAACCCTTTTAGCATCTCAGTTAATCTTCCCAAAAGCTTCGGTAATACATCGAAATTAAGGTAGTAATAGCATGTAATAAGAGATAATGTTTTACTAGATTTTCACTAGATCTAGTAACTATAATCTTGATTTATCTATTTATAAATACCTATGGGGGTTCTACTATTTATAGCTTTTTAAAGATGTGTACCGGGCTTCCCTGGTGGCGCAGTGGTTGAGAGCCCGCCTGCCGATGCAGGGCACACGGGTTCGTGCCCCGGTCCGGGAAGATCCCACATGCCGCGGGGCGGCTGGGCCCGTGAGCCATGGCCGCTGAGCCTGCGCGTC
>NC_041217.1:115463694-115464013 GCF_002837175.3 Physeter macrocephalus
CCGGTCCGGGAAGATCCCACATGCCGCGGAGCGGCTGGGCCCGTGAGCCATGGCCGCTGAGCCTGCGCGTCCGGAGCCTGTGCTCCACAACGGGAGAGGCCACAACAGTGAGAGGCCCGCGTACCGCAAAAAAAAAAAAAAAAAAAAAAAGATGTGTACCAATTCCTTGAGGACTGGTTAAACTAAAGCAAATTATGTACATTCTTATGTAGCTAACAGATGAAATCTTCAAGCTACTACTCAGTAAGAACACATAAAAATCCTTAACCTTGGGCTTCCCTGGTGGCGCAGTGGTTGAGAGTCCGCCTGACGATGCAGG
>NC_041217.1:115464026-115465284 GCF_002837175.3 Physeter macrocephalus
CTTACCCTTAGCCAAGAGCACACTACATATTCTGACTATTCTTCTACTTTTGGTCATCCTCTTAGTGTAACACAGCGTCCTTACCCAAGCTGGTCTGCAGCAAGAGTGAGCCCTTATTTGCATCAGTCTTTGTTAGCATTTGCCGAGCTCTTGTTCTACACATCTGAAAATATTTAATCTTCCCTGTATGTATGTGTCATGTCCCTCTGTCCCCTTCAGTACTCTCTGCAAAATATAAAATACTCATTCTGAGAGAATGGACTATGTGCGTGGCTCTGTCTTGATTTCTGTTTCTCATATAAAAATGTTGTGTCTAGTTTAAGGGCTTCCCAAGAAAGGAACATTTACAATTCCTTCTGGTGAATAAGACATGCCTCCTGATGGTTTCTGTTCAGAAAGAAAGCCCAAGTTGTGCAGTGTTAGTGCACAGCCTTTATTCATTAGAGATTCATTCACACTCATTTGGGTAAGAGCCACCACTTTGACTATATTTTAAATAAGTGGAAACTTATTTTAAGGCTTATAGAGATTAAGCAATTTACTCAGGATCACCCAGCTACTGAGTGGTAGAGGCAAGCTCATGCTTTCCAAGTTTACATTCTGTGCTGTTTCCCTTTCATATATTCTTTCATCTTTCCTGGCCCAAGAGACTGAAGGGAGTAGATCTTTGTTAGGTCCATGAAAAACTTGTTCCCATCTCCCAGATTCCACAAATGGTTTCAAGGTGAGTTGTTGGAGACGCAGCAACTGCATTCCTTCTAAAAATTATCCATATCCATTATCCACTTTCAATTCTTTGTTTTACTTAGTGAAGATGTCAAAATAAATTATTTTTCACTGAAATGATGGAGATCTTGTCTACTATAGATGTCTCTTTCCTCATTTTGTATTGCTTTATCTAAATACTTGCCAAGCATATCTAACAACTCATCAAAAAATCCTACCTGAAATCCTGACTATATCAGACTGTGGATCAGTATATGGAATACAGATAGTCTGGATGTTTACTGTTCTTTTAATTGATATTCATCAGTAAGCAATTTTCAATGTCCTGTATGACATCTAATTGCTCAAATTCCTTTTTCAGTTTTCTCCCGTCAAGAAAAAGCTGAAAGGTAAATTTGGTGTTTCAGCCATTTTTTTTTTTTTTTTTTTTTTTTTTTTTTTGCGTTACGCGGGCCTCTCACTGTTGTGGCCTCTCCCATTGCAGAGCACAGGCTCCGGACGCGCAGGCTTAGCGGCCATGGCTCACGGGCCC
>NC_041217.1:115465369-115469703 GCF_002837175.3 Physeter macrocephalus
CAGGCGGATTCTCAACCACTGCGCCACCAGGGAAGCCCTTTTTCTTTTTTTTTTTTTTTTTTCAGCCATTTTTAATTGTCCTTAATTCCATACTTCTAATTAGCAGATTTATTTTCTTTAGAAAAAATAATTTGTTCTTTTGAATTCTTTGGAGAGTCCATATGATTTTTTTAACTATCAGTATAGGTAGTATTAAATCAAAATAAAAGTACAGGGAGTATGAAAAGAAAAAAATAACCTGGGAAAAAATAAGTACAATACTTTGAATGTTTCAGAATAGGTCAAAATTTTATCAAGTATTAAAGCCCCAGTTAAGGCTGTGCTAGAAACTGAGGAGATATAAGCGGAGAGACCTTGCTCCCAAACAGTGTATCATGTGGACATGTATACACAGACAACTCTAAGACAACACTTCAGTAAGCTTGAGGTAACATCTTGGAAAAGCAAAGCTGAACATTTCTTCACCCCCTGTTTACATCTTTCATGGCTTTACATTGCTCTTGGGGTCAAGTCTAAAACTTTTAACAAAGCCGAGGATAAGAGTGACCTATTAGGTTATTTATCATCAAAATCAGGACCTTTTTGAAAGTGAAAAGTAGGTAATAAAAAAATACTTCAAATTGGTTTCACTGTATTGGTGGACCTATAAAATAGCTCTATTCAAAAAGCTATTTTCAAAAGTAATTTTTTTTCTACAGAGTAACACTTATTTGGAACAGAGCACCACGTGCCTGATAGACATTTTGAATAATAATAATAGACTCACAATGATAGACGTTTTGAATCCTTCTTCCACTACCCCGATACACGAAGGAGGTGGCTGTCCCTAGCCACTTGTGCCTGAACGTATTTGGGTGAAAGGTGATGCTTACATCATATCTGGATAAGGTCCGGAAAGAGGTGACATATTGCTGGTTATCTTCCATATTTAGGCACATTTGAAAGTTAGAATGGTCACTACACATGTGATTCTCACACGGTACCCCAGGAGCCAATGCAGAAGCTGGAGGTGGAGCTTGCCAAACATATCTGAGCTTATCTTAATAAGATGAAAACAAATAAAAAACTCAAGTAAATTCTAAACTGAGCAGACCACTGGGCAACAGAAGTAACAAATACTGGGCCTCAGCAAACAGGGATAAAGTGGACACTGTCCCTTGCAGGCACTGCATGTTGGCCCCTGTCTGCTGATCAGCCTCATCTCTCATGACCCTCCCATGGGCTTTTGTGTTTTAATAACATTGGCTGCTTTATAGTTTCTCAGAAGTTCTATGTAGCTGCCCATCTCAGCACCTCCACACTAAAACACTCCTCGTGGCTTTCCTCTGTCAGTCCTTCATCCAGTTAACTCCTTTCAGATATCAATTCAAACAACACTTTCTGAGGAAAGTCATCCCTGACTCACTGGTCTATAATGAATCTTTTTGTTATATGCCTACAAAGAAGCCCTTTTTTTTTTTCTTTTTGAAGACTTTCCTCCATTTATAATTACACGGGTGTTAGTTTCAATGACTGATCAATAACTGATTTGTATCTGTCTCCCCCAGGAGACTGTAAGCTCTATAAGAGTAAAACCTTATGGATTTTCTCTCACTATATTATCCTTGAGGTTTGCCGAGTAGTAATCACTCAAGTAATATTGTTGGATGAATAAATAAATGACACACCAAGTACAGTAGTTAGTCAAACATGTTAATTCTTTCCCCCAAAGGAAATTTAAAGAAATAAATCATCATCGTGGAAATGGGGTTATTTTGGGAAGACTTCTCAGAAGAGATAACATGTGAAGCAGTCATTATAACGTATCACTTTTTAAATTGAAATATAGTTGATTTTCAATGTCGTGTTTCAGGTGTACAGCACAGTAATTCAGTTATACATATATATATATTTGTATATACTCAGATTCTTTGCCTTTATAGGTTGTTACAAAACATTGAGTATATAGTGCTATTGTGCTATATAGTAGGTCCTTGTTGATTATCTATTTTATATATAGTAGTGTATATATGTTAATCCCATCCTCCTAATTTATCCCCCCCCCATAAATTTGTTTTCTGTGTGTCTCTTTCTGTTTTGTAAATAAGTTCATTTGTATCTTTTATTTTTTTTTAGATTCCACATATAATCGATATCGTATATTTGTCTTTCTCTGTCTGGCTTACTTCACTCAGTATGATAATCTCCAGGTCCATCCATGTTGCTGCAAATGGCATTATTTCGGTTCTTTTTTTTACTTTATCTCTTTTCACCTTAGGAATAATTGCTATATCTATCTATCTACCTAGATCTATCTTCATTGGCATTTTAGGTTTAACTGAATAAAATGAAGTCCTAGCCAAATAATATCAGAGTTTTTAAAAAGTAGTATGATTAGTAAAAAGCACATATTATGGAGTCCTTTCTATGCCCTGGATTTCTAATATGTACATGAGGATAGCAATGCCAACTCTATATACACAGTTACTGTTAAAAACAAAGAAACATGGGCTTCCCTGGTGGCGCAGTGGTTGAGAGTCCACCTGCCAATGCAGGGGACGCGGGTTCGTGCCCCGGTCCGGGAAGATCCCACAGAGGCCCGCGTACCGCAAAAAAAAAAAAAAAAAAAAAGAAACAAAATTAAAAAGATAAAAACATCCTTTAAAAGTTAAAAAAGGAAAACTTTTAATAATTTGAGGGACAGTCTTATGCCCCTCTTCTATTTTCATCTTTTTTTTAAAAAATTTATTTATTTATTTATTTTTGGCTGTGTTGGGTCTTCGTTTCTGTGCAAGGGCTTTCTCCAGTTGCGGCGAGCGGGGCCACTCTTCATCGCGGTGCGCGGGCCTCTCACTGTCGCGGCCTCTCCCGTTGCGGAGCACAGGCTCCAGACGCGCAGGCTCAGTAGTTGTGGCTCACGGGCTTAGTTGCTCCACGGCATGTGGGATCTTCCCAGACCAGGGCTCGAACCCGTGTCCCCTGCATTGGCAGGCAGATTCCCAACCACTGCACCCCCAGGGAAGCCCTATTTTTATCTTTTATATTGGTGATAACTAGATGCATCTTTGAATTTAATTGTTAAAGTTCTATCAGATGCTAAGTAACAGCTTAATGATTTATATGTTTGTATAAACTTTTTAACTGTTACTAACCTCTCTCCTCATTTTACACAGCAAGCATATACAGGGAACATTTTTCCTTGCTTATATCTTAAATTTCATTATTCAGTTTTCATTGTCACATTAAATCGAACAATTGTTGTAAATACTCTTCACATACAGTTTTTCTCCTTCACCATTGTTTTCTAGTATCTTTCGATGGCTTATAACCATCTGCAGTTGAAACCAGCCATAAAAATAAGCTCATGAAATTCACTTACACCCACGGAGGCCACTTTACCCTTCGTGTTTATAAATTTCTAGTTCTCTCCACCTTTTAATTCTGTTTGGAGACTAGTAAATTATTCTTTCAAACATTGAAGATATCCAGCTATTAAAATATTCCTAATGGAAACATGTTAAAAATATGAAGTGTGAATATTTTTTTAATTCATGAGATGATTATATATTGCTATGGAATTTTAGCCGTAATAAAATAGAGCAATTATTTAACTATTGCCTCAGGGGGGATGTGGGAAGATATTTTCCTAATGAGGCAGTTTTCTGCCCACTTGTTGATTAAGACTTTTGTGTGCCCAAGTCTGATTAACGAATATACCTCATAAAGTCCATAGGTCTGTGGTTTCTGTTAGATGCAAAATGTTGCATATATCCCAAGGTATCCATTCATAAAATAAAGGAGATGTAACTTAATTCTTCCCCTTTTCTCAAAATTATTCCTAGAGGGTCATTATATTTTGATAACTATTTCTCTCAGTTTCCATTGGTATATCTATCTACAGATTATAGATTTCTAGTGAGATATTGTTTTGTCAAAATCTGCAAGATGTAACAAAATATAATTTTTTAAATGTTTAGTCAGACTAATGGTTGAATGTTCCTTTACATAAGCCATTAAGGATACCTGGGATTGGGGTATACCACCCTTCATCCTCTTATTCATTCAACAAATGTTTATTGAGCATCTTTTATATGTCAGACTTTGTGCTATACCTTGGGAATACATCAGTGAATAAAATATTTAAAAGTCCTTACCCTTATGGATCATGGATTCTAGACCAGGAGTCTACAATAGCCATAGCCTGTTTTAATAAACAAAGTTTTTTGGGGATACAGTCACATTCATTTATTTCAGTATTGTCTAAGGCTGTTGTTTTTTTTTAACATCTTTATTGGAGTATAATTGCTTTACAATGGTGTGTTAGTTTCTGCTTTATAACAAAGTGAATCAGTATA
>NC_041217.1:115470556-115508670 GCF_002837175.3 Physeter macrocephalus
TTTGCAAATATTTTCTCCCATTCTGAGGGTTGCCTTTTCCTCTTGTTTATGGTTTCCTTTGCTGTGCAAAAGCTTTTAAGTTTTATTAGGTCCCATTTGTTTATTTTTGTTTTTATTTCCATTTCTCTAGGAGGTGTGTCAAAAAGGATCTTGCTGTGATTTATGTCATAGGGTGTTCTGCCTATGTTTTCCTCTAAGAGTTTGATAGTGTCTGACCTTAACATTTAGGTCTTTAAACCATTTTGAGATTATTTTTGTGTATGGTGTTAGGGAGTGTTCTAATTTCATTCTTTTACATGTAGCTGTCCAGTTTTCCCAGCACCATTTATTGAAGAGGCTGTCTTTTCTTCACTGTATATTCTTGTAAGGCTGTTTTAATGGTAGGACGAATTGAGTAGTTATGATAGAGACCATATGGCCCTCAAAATCTAAACTATTTACTATCTGGCCCTTTACAGAAAAAGTATGCTAATCCCTGTTCTACACTAGAGTGATGTAAGAAAAGATAACTATCCTTTCCCATAAAATATACTAGAATATCATATTGGATTTATTAAGAATATTTTTCTTATATTAAGGTATCTGATAATTTTATATATTGATTGCCCTTTGAAATACAGTTACTCCTTCCTTTTCTATAAAATTCTTAAAGATAGCTAGATTTTTTTTTTTTTTTTTTTTGTGGTACACGGGCCTCTCACCGCTGTGGCCTCTCCCGCTGCGGAGCACAGGCTCCGGACGCGCAGGCCCAGCGGCCATGGGTCACGGACCCAGCCGCTCCGCGGCATGTGGGATCTTCCCGCACCGGGGCACGAACCCGTGTCTCCTGCATCGGCAGGCGGATTCTCAACCACTGCGCCACCAGGGAAGCCCAAGATAGCTAGATTTTTGACCCTGAAATTTCAATTCTACCGTAGAGGAGTTTTAACAAAAATGAGAAATTGTTTACATGAACAATAAAGAATTGACTTATTGTTGAATTATATCTAAGTATTTATTTTCCTGACATTATTTTAGAGGAAAATCCTGAAAGTGGAAAAAAAGATCTTAAATTTTCTGTTGAAGACATATTGCCTAAAATAAAGACTGACAGATAAAAGTTCTGTTTTTTTAAGGTGCTATTTATAGGTCCAGTGAGACTATGACACAAAATAATGCTTATCCAATTGTTAATAAATATTCACTATATTTATTGTTAGACACTTCAAATATTTGAGACAATTTGGAATAACATCTTTCCATATGAATTAATAAATATTAGTGATAATAATTGATGTTTGTTGGGAATGTATATATTGAACACTATTCTAAGTACTTTACATTAATTGTAATTTAATACATGCAAAAACCCTGTGAAATAAGTACTAATATTATCCATATTTTACAGACAAGGAACGTGCAATACAAGGAATTAAGTAAATAAATGTCAGAGCTGGAATTTGAATCCATTTGTGGATTTTAACTTGACTGACTTACATGGACTTGCAACTTGTCTGGCAAATAACTCAGTCTAGGAGTAGGAAAAAAGTCAGTTGTGTCATTTTCTCCTTCGTGTATACTTTAGCAGTATTCATTTTAATCCAAAGTGCACTTGGAGACATTAGATCTTACTTTTTTCATTTTATTAGGGTTACTTTATTAAACTACATAATGTGATCTGGAAATCCACCTAGCAGGTACACATACCATACGCTGCAGGAGGCTGAAAGATAACAAAGGGTGGGGCGGGGGAGGGGGGACTCCACTACCTTTGGTAACAAGCACTTATCCCTCCCAGTGGCTTATATCTGACGTGTGACATGTGATGTAGAAAAAGTGAGGGCACCAGTGTTCTCTGTATTTTAAGTAGTAAACCTTAATTTTTCCTTGGAAAAATATCAATAGGAATTCTAATGTGTTTTTCCTGTGCAACAATAGATTATTTTGCATTCCACTTAGACCACTGACATGAACCCAATAACCATAATTGAACTTCAAAGGATATAAAGCTTTGTTATTGACCAGCACAGGAAAAACTATCACTTTCTTAGATCCTTGACCACAGAGAACAGAAGGCAGGTGTCTCCATTGGGGGATCATTGGCATAAAAAACTACATCCTGTTCAATGTTACTGGTTTCTTGACTAAGTTCAATGAACACTAACGCCTAATAGCTAACCAAGTCACTACTCATTAATGTTTTCCTCTTCTACTTTTAACCCTTTCTAAAATAAAATTACTATTAGTAGTCAAAATAAATAAATGTCTAAACAAATTCTTAAACTTTTAGATGTCAATTTAACTTCTCTTTACCTATCTTTCATTTGTAGTTTGGTAGTTTTGCAGAGTTCTTAGGAGCATAAACTGTAGAATCTGTCTACTAGGTATGACTCTTGGCTCTGCTACGTCCTAACTGTTTCACTTTGGGCCAATTATTTAACTTCTCTCTGCCTCTGTTGCCATAAATGTGAAATAAATGTAATGATTCAGATCTTACTCGACTTACAGTGGGGTTATGGCTCAGTAAACCCATCCTAAGTCGAAATGCATCTAATACAGCCAGCCCATCGAACATCATAGCTTAGCCTAGCCTACCTTAAACATGCTCAGAACAATTACATTAGCCTACAATTGGGCAAATATTTTAACACAAAGCCTATTTTATAATAAAGTGTTGAATATCTCATGTAATTTATTTAATACTGTACTGAAAGTGAAAAACAGAGTGGTTGTATGGGTACAGATATTTGTCAGTGTGCTGGTTGTTCACCCTGGTGACAGGAGTGCTGACTGGGAGCTGAGGCTCGCTACTGCTGCCCAGCATCAAGAGAATATCATGCCATATATCACCGGGAAAAACCAAAATTCAAAATTTGAAGTACGGTTTCTACTGAATGCATATCACTTTCACACCACCGTAAAGTCGAAAAATCCTAAATCAAACCATCGTAAATCAGGGACCATCTGTAACGATAATATTAAGAAGACTAAGAAAACTTACCCCATAAAGTTTATGTGAGGGTTAAATAAACGAATAAATAAGGAAAACTTGGAATAGTGTCTGGCACGTAGAAAACAATAAATATTAGTTATTATTATTTTTGTTATTGATTTGAGCCTCAATTTTATAGTAGTTATTGAGTACATGAAAAATGCTATTTTATACCAGAACAACTATTCATCCAGTTGTATATCCAAGCAGTCAAGGCCTGGTAGGAGAGTATTGCTGTGTTTTAAAGTATAAACCTCAAGAGATTGATTAGTCAAGTATCAGGAATACTGTTAATACCCCAGAGTAATCTATGAGGGATACTCTCCTCTCATGATATTTAGAACCTACTTAAATATGTTGTTTTCAGATTTTTTCAGATGTTTCAATATGTTTCAGATTACTTTTTTTTCATATAATTTGTAGACTACATTCCCATTTCTCTGTAGTCTACACCCTCCTGAGCCAGGTGCTAATAATTTCAGGAGAGGAGCATCTCTTACCTCTGTAGATATTCCCAAGCTGCTCATTTCTGAGCCTCAGGAATGTTAAACAAGGTGAGGCTTGTGATGTTAGCAGAGAAATGCTTCCTAGCAGTGTCATGGAGGTATATGTAGGGGAAAAGTTATTCCACTCCACAATTCTGACAAAAGGTCAACAAACACGGTAGCATCATAATTTCTGTGGGTTTTCCCTAAATTTATATTAAAGCAGTTTCGCATCTAAACTTTGGAAATTTAGTTTCTAAATGTTAATTTATTAGCAAAAAGTTTTTAACAGGTGCCAACCCAATCCATTGCTTCCTGGCACAGCTTCACCATGCAGATCTTGGGCTTTCCAGGGGGAGTTCTGCCAAACCTGGGTATATTCTTTACTGGGCTGAAACCTTTTATATGTGCTTTCAGCCACTATATACCTTCAGGGTATTTTATCAGTCTTAGCACATACACACATGTTCAGGCTCCACAGTGGTTGCAACTTCTGAAAATTGACCCCCTCTTCTTTTGAGATTTCTTTTCAAACAATTATAGATCAGCCTTCATCGAGAGGATAATGTCCTTGGGGTTTTCTACTAAGAAGTCAGTGTCCTCAGAGTATAGAAAAGATCAGATGTGAAAATAACTTGAAGGCTAAAAAGTCAGAGTTGTCAAACAAACCTCAAATGCCCACATACTTTGACTTTCAGATAAACAACAAATTATTTTTTAAGTATAAGCATGTCCCCAATATTGTATGGAACATACTTATACTAAAAAATTAATTTGTTGTTTATCTGAAATTCAACTTTCACTGGCATCCTATATTTTTATTTACTAATCTGGCAGCACTATGAGAATGACCTATAAAGGCAGGTATTATAATGAAGAAAATATGACAGGTACCTGAAAGTACAAACTGCATTTATGACTTGCTGGAAAGGAAGTCTTTTACAAGTTATAACTTGTCTTGATCTTTTTATTTTAGGAAACACAGAAGCAGAATCCACAAATAATAAATGCTTTCATATAATTGACTACCCATCAAATATCTGGAATATCAATAATATTTATGAGTTATTGATAAATTAATATTTATTTTAAGCTGGATTTAAATTTTTTATTTTAAAAATAAGAAACACTGTAATTATAGTGTGTTTCATATCTATACCTATATAATTAGCAATAGAAGCACCCTGTATTAGTGTTCTAATGCTGTCATAACAAATTATTGCAACTTAGTGGCTTAAAACACCCCAAATCTGTGAGTTCACAGTGCAGTAGGTCAGAGGTCTGGGTACAGTGCAGCTCAGCTGATTCCTCTACTCAGAGTCTCACTGGGCTAAAATCAAGGCATCAGCTCTTCTGGAGGCTTTGGGGGAGAATTTGTTTCTGTGTTTATTCAGATTGTTGGCCAAATTCAGTTTCATGAGATTGATTTCTTTGCTGACTGTTAGACAGAGGTCAGTCTCAATCTGTAAAAGCCTCCCACATTTCCTGACACATGGCCCGCTTGGTCTTCCGTCTCTCAGACCTTCACTTATGCCTCATCTCTCCTGCCTTCTGTGGCATCTCTGCTGAATCTTTTTTGCCTTCCTCTTTCGTTTTTAAGGGCTCACATATTTACATTGAGCCCTTATTTTATCCAGGATAACTTTCTTATCCTAAAGTCTTTCTATCCTAAGGATAGAATTATAACCTTAATTCTATCTGTAAAATCCCTTTTGCTATATTCACAGGGTCCCAGACATTAGGGCGTAGACATTTTTTTTTTTGGAAGGGGCATATTATTCCTCTTACCACATACCCCAATACTATATGAATATACTGTAACTAAGGCATGTAAAGAAGTGATTCCAACTGGGAAATAATTTTTTTAAAAAATCAAACAGAAGACAAAACTCTAAGTACTTAATTCCAATCTAGCTCACAGACAATTTTTTTATTTAATAGATTATATCTTTTCACTTTAAAGCTTAAATTAAAAGCTACTCAGCCATCTCTGCAGTGGCCTAGGGATTGAGAATGGGTCTTTTTTTATGGCCTCTTGGTAAGCCAGTAGAAACCCACCTTTTGTCCATGGCAGAAGCAGTTTTGTTCTAGGCCAGTTAATTTAAAGGTAATAAAACTATTTGAAAGGATATAGCAGTTGTGATCATGACACATTCTTAAATGAACCAGATCCTGTTTGATATATATGAAAAATTAAAGCATGAGACTAAAAGTGCTGTAAGAGAAATTTTCTCATTCTTTCTGGTGAGATCTGACATCAGCATATAGATGGCTTCATCAATTATTGAGAAAAAGACTAAGAAAAAAAATGACTGATTGGGATGCTTTATTCTGAAGTCTGAATTTGAAGCCCTTGGGTTGAATGTACCTGTAGGTCTAAATCTTTCAGAATTAGCTCTCGCTGTCTCACCAGCCCATCTATTTAAATTTCTAGTTTAAAAAACTAAGGCACTTAAAAATTTTTAATGCACTCTGTCAAACATGTGTGCCAAATTTTGAAGTAACTACATGTATCAATGAAGTGAAGAAACAAATCTCTGTATAGATAACATCCCTTAAGATGAAGCAAGGGAACTGATTTTAAGCTTCCAGGACTTTGAATGATTTTTTTTCCACAGCTATTTTCATTCTCTTCTGTAATCTAAAGTACAGCAATGAATTTCAGAGTTCTTATGTTTGCCATGTAATGTCCTTGTCCTGTTTATTCCTAGAAAAGTATTATGGACTCCTGGTTGACAAACTACAACTGTATTTTAAAAATTGAGACAAAAATGATAATGAATGACTTTGTTGATTCACAAGTCATTAATTAGCCCCTGTGCTTTTTTGTGACACTAACGTTAGAGATAAATAATAAGGGAACCACAGCTTATAAAATCAGCACACATAGGTAAGCACTGATGAGCAAAAGTGTGAATCATTTTAAAGGCAACATCTTCCTAATTAAGGTTAATATTAATGATTTATATTATATTTTAAAGACTTACTGAAGTATTCAAGTTTTTTATTGTTGCTGTAGCCATTGCTTGCAAACACAGTGTTAATAGTATCTTCCCAACTATTTAACCTAAAATACAGGTATTTCTCTATCAGTCCTCAAAGTCATTACTTCTGCAATAATTGCAAACTATTTCTTATTATTAGAAATACTTTTTAATTCTACATAATCTTGTTTTGAGCTTTTGTTTTTATCTCATCTCAGACTGTTCATGATTACTTCGTAAAACATTTCCTCCCAAAAGATACTTTTCTGTACCATGTAAAATGCATAGCATTTCAACTTAATTTCCACCTCTAAGTAAAGTCATGTGCCTTTAGGTGATACTGATTCTTTGTTTAAGTTGTTTTATTTTTTAATCTATTAGAAAAAGAATTTAAAGTAGCTTATATATTTATGGATAAAGAGAGAATGCAGGCAGTGTAAAAAGAGTAAATTTAGGTTTTTCCAGTTATCCCAAATTTGCTAAATATTATAATACGACCTTGGATTTGACTCTGAGTTTGGTTAAGGAAAAAATTATTCTGACACTTGTTAAAATGGTAAGGAAGACTTTATTCCAGACTATTGTGCGAGGTGTCAAAACTATCAAAATAGGGGAGATTGAGCTCAACTCTGAATACAATAAGGGCAACTGGGGATTTACAGCCAAGGAACAGGTTATGTGTGAGGGAGTGGGTGGGGAAAGCAGATGAAAAACTACTAAGAGGAGACATCAAGTGTAGGGAGAATTCTTGCTAAACTAATTTTAAGAGCTTTCGTACTGAATGGCAGGCCAGAGTGATCAGATATCAAGGATGGGAGGTGAGGAATTTGAAAGTGATCACATATCAAGAGTGGGAAAAATCCTCTCTAAGCTGATTCAGCAGGATTCTTGCTAAAACTGGGCACTGCAAGGATGTCACTGAAGCTCAGGGTCGAGGCCTAGATGAGAAGAGGGCTCAGAGGAACTTGACTGCAGTTTAATTAAGGAAAATCTTTGTCAGTTTCCTACTGACTAAGGCAAGGGAAGAACATGTTGATATACAGAATTTTCATTGTCCAAAACAGTAAAGAGTACGATCATGCTCTGCATTTCCATGGAATTGAATTCGGGTCTGATTTTATCGTTTGGGTTTCAGTTTTTCACCAAGGTACACTGGGAGGCAGTAGGTAGATAAAGAGCATTTAAACAGAGGTGGTGAGGGAATGAGCTAAGGGGATATCTAAAGGTCCAGCAAGGACAATGGCCTGACGTCATGCTTTGTGTGCCGGAGGAAGAACAGAGAATCCAATGTGAGTGGAGTGAAGTGATCAAAGCACAGAGAAATAGGACTTGAGGGAAGAAGTATATCATTTCAGACCTTAGAATCTATTGTGAGATCCTCAGGTTTAACTCTGAGATGGGAAGCCATTGGAGGGTTCCGACTAGAGAAGTGGTCTGACTTACATTTTAAAAGGCTCAATCTTCCTGCTGTAATGAGAAAAGATTGTAGGAAGGCAAGGATGCAAGCAGAGAGACCAATTAGGAGGCTTTTGCAATAACCCAGGAGAGGCATGATCGTGGCCTCTTCCAGGATAAGAGCTGTGAAGACGGTAAGTGGTGGTCATATTTCGAAGATGGGTTTTTTGTTTTTGTTTTTTTTTGCGGTACGCAGGCCTCTCACTGTTGTGGCCTCTCCCGTTGCGGAGCACAGGCTCCGGATGCACAGGCTCAGCGGCCATGGCTCACGGGCCCAGCCGCTCCGCGGCATGTGGGATCTTCCCGGACCGGGGCACGAACCCATGTCCCCTGCATCGGTAGGCGGACTCTCAACCACTGCACCACCAGGGAAGCCCCCAAATATGTTTCGAAGGTAGAGATGAAAGGTTTGCTGATGAATAAACTTGATCTGCTAGAAAATGAGATAACTCTTTTTTCGTGAGGTGGGATATGTTACAACAAAAATAAGTTCTTTAGAAGAATAGCAGTTTAATTTTTGACATTTTAACTCATGATGCCCATTAGATTTCCAAGCAGAAAAGTTAGATGGAGCCTAAGGATATTATTTGGAGCCACTGAGTCTGAGTCAGTGAGTATATATAGACAGGTCCATTAACTGAGATCCAGACAAATCACTTACTTTCTTTGTGTTTCACTCCTTTGGCTCTACTGGTCACTCAAGACTGGCTTAGAAATCATACATTAGGGTATCATCACCTGTGTCCTTCTACTGTACTCTGCAAACAACTGCATGGCACTTCCTAAATAATGTTGTACTTGCCTGTTGACTGGCCATCTCCTCCACTGTACTGTAAGTTCCTTGAGGAAAAGGACTATAGTGCATAAGTGATTCTTGAGTGAAAGAATCAGTTAAAAAACCTTTGCATTTAAGATAAAATCTAAGTACTCTTCATCTTTTGTCTACCTTGTCTCTGGCTACCCTTCCCTATGTTTACTACACTTCAGCCACCACTGCTGGTAATTTCTTAAAGGCATACCATATTCTTAAGCCTCATGGCTTTTTTCTATGCCATTTTGCTTCATAGAATGCTTTTCTTCCTCATTTTTTATCTGCTAATGCATTATCAGTCATCACGTCTGGTTTAAAATGCTAAATCTTAAGAGACATACTTCCCAAACCTTCATTCTAGTTCACCCATTTTGCGTCTCCTAGCAGTCTAAATTTGTGACTTAATAGCATTTTTCACAGCTTGTAGAATTGTAAGTATTTGTATGATATTTTTTTTACTATCTATTTTCTTAGTAAGTTTATGAGAACAAAGGGCAGTGTCTGTTTTGTTCATTAATATGTACCCAGACCTCACCAATATACCAGACACTTAGTTGACCCTTTATAAAATGTTTTGAATACATGCAAATAAAAAGCTCCATATATTTATATTATTGTCGTTGATAATACAATCAATGTATTTGTGATTGTTTTCATTGCATAAGACCATAATACCTTTTGATAAAAATGCTTTAATCTGGGCTTCCCTGGTGGCACAGTGGTTGAGAGTCCACCTGCCGAGGCAGGGGACACGGGTTCGTGCCCCGGTCCGGGAAGATCCCACATGCCGCGGAGCGGCTGGGCCCGTGAGCCGTGGCCGCTGAGCCTGCGCGTCCGGAGCCTGTGCTCCACAACAGGAGAGGCCACAACAGTGAGAGGCCCGCGTACCGCAAAAAAAAAAAAAAAAAAAAAAAAGCTTTAATCTGTTTTATCTTACAATTATGAAAATATGTTTATGGACTAAGGATTGTCTCTTGTTTGTCTAGCAGCACCTGGTTTTTATAAGTATGTAAACATTTTCCCTTTTATGTAGAAAACATGTACTTTCCACAGCTAGATCACCCATAAAGAATGTTCCATTTTTACTCTTCACTATTTTAGCATATGATGTAAAAGCATATCCAAAATGTATATGCATTTCTGAGAAACCATAACAATATAAGCAACTATTTTTCAAATTTGTTTTATCAATAACAGAAGTTTAAGAAACTTTATTTAATAAATATTATAAATTTAAATCACTAACTTAGAAAATTTATGCATTAGTGAACAATTATTTTAACATTTAAAGTTATTTTATCTTATAACTCTTCTTCTGTTGAGTTAACAAGTTCAATATAAACACCTCATAAAAATTCTTTGCAGATTTTCAGACCAATAATGTTTTTAGTATATTATTTATACTAACCAAATTTTAATACTTTTTATTATTTTAAAAAACATGTATATGTTTATAAAATTAAATACAAGTGTTGTTCCCAAATTTATTTAAAGAAGTTATAGCTATAGAAACCTAGAAAATGCTATGCATCTTTCTTTCATAAGTAGCAGAGACTATTTATAAAATTAAATATTATTAAATTGTCATTTCATTTAGTTATTTGAGCATACAATAGGGCGAAACTTGTCAACTGAATCAATTTAAATATATTTTATCTCCCCTCTGCAATTGCTGAAGTCTTTCTTTGTATGGAAACCTTACTATAATTAGAATTAATTAATCATATAATTGAAGTAATAAACATTTGGAAGCAGGAAGAAGGGACTAGATCCATATTCCTCTAAGAGTTTCTCTCAAGGACCTCTCCATGGAGATATGACAACATGAAATTATCTGATCCATTATTTTATACTGCTTTTTATAATAGTAACTAGTAAATTTCATTTTTAGAAGCTATATAAAATCCTTAGAATATGGAAGAAAAAACAGAATTTTTGTATAAATTTCTGAAATCCTAGTATAAGAATTAGCTGAAAATTAAAATATTGCACTTTGCTACTGTTGTTACAAAATGGCTTTTGAAAAATTTGTTTGGATTAATAAAATATATTCAATAAAGGATTAACCTACAAATTATTTCTATAATTTTAATATTTTTAATTATTAGTATGCTTATGTTAAAATAGCTATACATTTAAAATATACCCCTCAATTAATCCTCTGACACTGCACATATGACTTACAAGTCTCCAAAAGTATAAGAAAAGGAAAGAAGAGGAAGTTTTTCATAATGCAGTCATTTTAGAAGGGGTAAAAATTCTGTGCATTCTATATAACCGATACTGTGGAATATATATAATAGAGTATAAATGTTTATCAAAACGCATATGCCTTTAAACATATTTTTCACTGATTAATATTTTGAAAGTTTATGAAATTAAATTTAGGGAAAGGAAATCTCAACATAATATTAGGAGAGATAGCTAGATGAACCATACAAAAGTACATTCAAACATTTTCTAACAGTAGAAATTAAGGGTGTTTTGTTGTTTTCAAATTTCCTTTCAATTTCTCTTTACCAGTTTAAATTTTCAAAAGATTGACAGAAGTATCACTAAAACTTCTTTTCAAAGAAACAGCACACAATTTCATGAACAAAAATTTGATTTCTCAAGTGTTCATAAAGTTTTTCAAACCAAAATTTATCTTAAGATGTATATTAACCATATTGTTGGCAGAAGATGATAATTAATCAATCTGTAGACATGATTGTAACATCTGAAGAAGTTCTTGAACAGGTGCTTAATACAATCTGGCAAATTGTACTAACTGTGATTTGTACTGACAATTTTCAGTGATATTGTAAAGATCAACCACATATTTGTTTGCATACGTCTACCAGAGGGTTTGTACTTCTTAATATACATAAAAATGCCATGATTTACTGGTTTCTATTTATTTGATATCTTTGCTATTTGTTTATTTCCTTTATATGTATCTAGTTTACTATGAAAATTATCTCTGTTGAAATTAATTTATATTTTCAGGTTAATCTCTTGGCATTTGGAGTTATCATATACAAAGTTTTTCGTCACACTGCGGGGTTGAAACCAGAAGTTAGTTGCTGTGAGAACATAAGGTAAGTATTTCTTCAACTGTATTTTCTTTAGTGATTAAAAGTTTTAGTAACTTAAAGTAGAAATAATTTTTGGAAGGACAATTTTTAAATCATTTTTTCACACTTTCCCCCATCATATTTAAAATACTAAATAGTATTGCTAAATAGTATTTAATATGTTTAATAAGCCTATAATCACCACAGATTAAATGGTAAGTAAAGCAATCTTTTTGAACATACTCCCCTTTGAAAGAAAAGATGATGACTGCATTTTAAGACAACAGTTGATCTTAGTCATCTTCTTTTGCAAAACATTTCTCAGCGCTTAGTAACTGTGTTTCTTCCTTGTGATTTCTAGTTTGCATTCTGCCATGATTTTTCCTCAGCTCCCTCCCTTTAAAACTGATTTATTGAGACCTTGAAAATGGTTTGTTCAGGAAAAACTGAAGTGTATGGTAGGGAACATTAGAAACAGCTGACGTTTGGGTCTCTTGGGAACACTCCTATAGTTTCAATATCTTGCACAAGATTTATAGTTAGGATTTAGCAAATGTTTGATTGATTATTTTACTCCTCACCATTCATAGTTACATGTAGTTTGCTGGCTTTAATAAAGTTGAGAATGACTCATTTTCTGTGGTACACTGCAAAAACATCTTCTGCAGTAAAGAATGATTGCACTAAGAATGAATGAGAAAATAAGTATTAGTTGCCTCATTTTCAAGGCAGTGTCCTCAGTGAGCAGGATTGAATATTGTTTTACCAAAACTCACAGGCAATAAGTTGAAAATGTATAAAAGTGAGTATGTGCCTGTATTTTTTAAGAGATCAGCATTCTAACATGAGTTTACTTTGAGGTAACTGTATTGCAAAAGCAAAAAAATAAAAAAATCTTGTTTTATATTTTACATGTTCTCTACTAAGCCTGAAAGGAAAGCAGAAGTATCCTTTGGTGTCCTGCCCATGTGCTGACCTAATTCCACACGGTATACTCTTCAAGGTTTCTTAGGGAGAATACTTCCTAACAGCTATCTGTCTTACCTTTGGGAGTTCCTGCAACATTAGATTTGAGATCAAAGCGTACACACAGATGAAAATATTTTAAGATTAAGGAAATTCCTTGAAAAATACCAGATTTTAAAAACGCTGCCTTGAATTTGGAAGCACATCCCAGCCACAGTGCACTAGTATACCCTAGCCTGTCCCATGCAACTATAGCATAATTAGTCAGTTTCAAAATTGTTGGTGGTCTTTACCGAAGATTTCTTGGTTATTCCAACACCGACTTCCCACATAATTTGAGGAATTTGAGGATATGTTAAGTATGCATAGCTTTCTTAGCTGGAACATTGCAAATTTGTTCTAGGTCTTGTGCCAGAGGAGCCCTTGCTCTCCTGTTCCTCCTTGGCACCACCTGGATCTTTGGAGTGCTCCATGTTGTACATGCATCGGTGGTGACAGCTTACCTCTTCACCGTCAGCAATGCCTTCCAGGGGATGTTCATCTTCTTATTCCTGTGTGTTTTATCTAGAAAGGTAAGCAATTTGTTATTTTTGTCAACTTTATAGCATATTTATGTAGCATCAGTTACCAAATTGATAAAAATTCTCATTCTCATAGATTTATGACTTGTGCCTTTATTGCCTAAGTGCAGTACATTTTGGTGTCAAAATAATCAGAATGCTTAGCTGTTCATAGGGAAATGTGCTTTTAAAAAACTTGCTAGTAGGGGTATAAATACAGCTTACATTCCCTTGAGCATATTCTGACAGATAATCAGAAAGCAACAGTAATTTAGAAAACCAAATATAACAATTTATTGTGATTTGAAAATAATTTGTTGTGATTGTTACAATTATGTTTCACGTTTCTTACTTTCTTCTTTTTCTTTTTTTTTAGATCCAAGAAGAATATTATAGATTGTTCAAAAATGTCCCTTGTTGTTTCGGATGTCTGAGGTAAACAGAGAGAACTATGGATCATTATTGCTACACAGAAATAAAAAAGCCAAGCTGTGGATGGCCAATGTATAAAAATGACTCAAACAAATTGTCCAATTGTTAATACTAATCAAATATTTTAAGTCCATTTTTCTGTTTACTGTGTAAGAACTGTAGATAATACGAGATAAAATTATGTACCATATAGCTATAGTAAGCTTTCCTACATGACTTAGTTAGCTATGTCAAAAATAGTATTGCAGATATTTGGAAAGTAATTGGTTTCTCAGAGTGGTATCACTGCACCCAAGGAAAGATTTTCTTTCTAACACAAAAAAATATATGAATGTCCTGAAGGAAACCACTGGCTTGATATTTTCTTGATTCATGTTGCCTTTGAAACTAGTCCCCTATCACCTTGGTAATGAGCTCCGTTACAGAAAGTGGAACATAAGAGAATGAAGAGGTAGAATATAAAACAGTAAAAAGGGAATGACGGTTGTAACAATGAGACATATTTTGAGCAAGCTCGTTGTTTTGTAAACTAGATGGGAAATTAGAGATAAAACAAACAATTGAATAAACACATCTTACCATTCTGTGAATTGTTCTGAACTTAAATTTCTACCGAAACAACTTAGACCTGTATATGTTATATCCATTTTCTATTCTAATAGTCTATAAAAACACGAGACTTCACACACACAAAAAACTAAACATTTCTGTTCTGTTTTTAGGTTAACATCAGAATGAGGTATATGCTCTTTCTATACTTATTTCACAGATTGTGACTTCAAATGCTTATTCAGTAGTACATAAATGTGTCAAAATATAATATTGTTCCTGCCTGTAAATGTAAAAACTGTGTATATAAACCTGAAGTACTCTGTTCCGTAACCTTTCAGTGTAGTGAAAAATATTGTATCTCATTAGACTAGCATATTTGAGTTCTTTATTTTTTTTAATTTTAGAAATATTGTAGTTCACATCACAATATTCTCTTTTAACTTACTATTTTTAAAAGGGCATTGTAAATATGAAAGTGTTCATAAAGTGAATTGCTATTTTTTTCTGTTCAGAAAAGTACACATTTTAAAATGTTATTTATAACAAAGAAATCACTGGGAACTGTATAAACTTTCACACTGGATCTATTTTCTGACAGTTTTCCTCTGTTAAGGCATATCTGCTAAAATGTAAGGCTTCTATCTATCTTCAAGTTTTCTCATTAAAATATAGAAGCAGTGATTTTACTTCAAAAAATATGTAATTGTTCTACACATACCTGTAAAAAAAGTGTGCCAATACACTAAATGTTGTGATTTTAACTTAATTTCTCCAGATGTTCAAGTGAAGTCTGTCAAATCTTACTCTCACAAATAAAATGATATCTGAATGAATCTTTCTACTGCTTGGCTGAGGCATTTCTCAAGAAAGATGAGCTGCCTGCCAATGTCTTAAACATTTTTAGAATATTTGTGATAACTTTTTATTTGATCTTTTGATCTCTTATATGACCTATTATTATCATTATCATTATAGGACAGCGCTATTGGAATAAGATACTAAAAAAAGTAATCTGTTCAATCAATGTATACAAATTATGTGTGGTGAGCAGAATAATGGTCTTCCCAAAATGCCCACCCCCTAATCTTCAGAACACATGAATATGTTAGGTTACGTGGAGAGGAGAATTAGCCAGCTAACAGCTAGTCCTCTAACTTTGACGTGAGGAAATTATCCTGGATTTTTCAGGTTGGTCCCATGTAATCACAAGTTTCCTTATAAACAAAAGATGGAGGCAGAAGAGGGAGCCTGTTAAAGCAGTGCCGTACGAGGCATACTCAACCACACATTGCTGGCTTTGAAGATGGAAACAGTCCACAAGCCAAGGAACATGGGCAGCTCCTGTAAGCTGAGAAAGGCAAGGAAATGGATTCTCCCCCAGAGCTCCTAGAAGGAAGTCAGCCCTGATGTACTTTTGTTTTAGCCCAGGGAGACCCAGTTTGGACTTCTAACCTCGAAAACTGTAAAACAATAAATGTGTATTGTTTTAAGCCACCAAGTTTGTTGATAATTTTTCACAAGATTATTGATATTTTTTGATAATTTGTTACAGCAACTATAGGAACTAATATGGAAATATATACATAATAACATCTTTAGATATAAGCAAGTATTCATATCAGTAGGGAAAACCTTAAATCCTGAATCTTGTTTTCACCAACCCTCCCATAGACATCATTGGGTGAAACTTGTATTCTTTAGTATGAGATTTCAGACCTTCTCATAACTGCTCACTTACGTTTTTATTAGGTAAGGATCTCTCTTTCTTAAAAAAATGAAAAAAAAACAGGTGTATGCACACGTATAAATATATATTTATTGCATAAATGCCTCATAGCACTTGCCCCCTGTTTTTATAATCAACAAGAAAAAGGGCTCAAAAACGGTTTTCACTGGGCTCAGTTTAAAAAATACAAAAATGAAGATTACGATGACAAGAATGTGTTAAGATGCTGAACTGAAAAGTACATACAAAAGTACATACAGCTGCTGGAAACACACATTCAATGTGCGGCTCCCGAGCCCTCAGGTGGAGGAGTGCAATGAAGCCATGTCCCCTGAGGCCCAGCAGCTCTGCCTCAGCAGGACCCAGTGTGACCTGCTGCCTGGGGGCTCACCCCATCCCCAAGTGACACTGCCCCACGGTGTGGACATCACCCACGCCTTCAAACGCCCACACACCACACACTTAATTAACATTAAAAAAATTTTAAACCACTCAAAGTCTGTGAGATAAAGAGATCCTACCCCCCTGGTTCTCACGTTTGCCCTATGAGTTTCGTCAGTTCTGCTAAACTGTTTATTTTTCGCAAGACTTTCTATCGTTTACCAAATCCCCTATTTCTGGAGCTTCCTCCTTGTTATCATCATTACTCTGACAAACATCTCCTTATACCTAATGTATCTTTCTCTATGAAGCCTTTCTGGTTTCACACAAGGAATTAATCAGCTCTACTTTTGTGTCATCATTCCATCCAGTACTTACCTATTTTAACATTTATCACATTGTATTGCAATTATTTATCCCGAGCTCAAGATAATCATTGTACCAAGTTATGTTCTTCCTTTAAGGCAGATACCTTTTCTTTTTTGCTTCGTGAATCAATGTCATTGCCTTCTTCTGTTTTGTGACCATGTGGTTGATGTGATAAGAGAGTCTGAACCCTCTGAACAGCCTGGCTTTTGCTGTTTTGCTTTAGATACTCCATACTGGAAGCATATTGGGTGAGCCAGCTTTCTCAGGTAAAGCCCTCCATTCTTATCTCTAACGTCATGCAGTTTAGGTGGAAGAGATGGCCCAGCAATCTCAAATTGATGAAGTGGAGCAGGGAGAGGAATTAGGCTACCAATGTAGCCTTGAGCTCGTAATATGGCTTCAACTCAGTTTTTCCAGGGAAAATCTTTAGGGATTTGTAAGGAAGTTGCCAAAGAAGTAATAAAGTAGTGCTTTATTTTCCATTTGGCTGTTATTCCTCACGTACCACTTCTTCATTTGATAGTGAGAGGAATAAATATTAGGATTTGAGATTCAGTCTCCTCAACCTCTAAAATGTATCACAAATTCATTAATAAATATTAATTTGCAAACTCTTCTTCATGAGCATCTGGGGTTGCGAGAAGGGTTATAGTGTGTCAAGGGATTCAATCAAAGAACTTAATACTTTAAGGTGGGTCTCAAACAATGAGATGAATGGACACCAAAGAAGTGTAAGATATATTCCCTTACTGTGTAAAAACTTGTTATTAACTGGAGACACTATAATCCCCTAATTAAAAAATCTGTTAGTTGATTGATTACACTGTGGTTAGGAAAAATATATTTACACACAATATATCAATTAAAAAACGTATGAGAAAGTCTCTAAGCAAATACTCCACAATCTTCATGCTAGGCATAACCAACAGTCTATACATACTCATTTGATGATGGCATCATTTCTTCAGTCCTTTTTAATTCAATGCCCCCCAATTAAATGATAACCCTGCATTTCTTAATTTTCCATATATTTAAAGTTATTGCACCCATCTTCAATGACTTACAAAATATGAGCCTCTTCTGTGTCAAGATTATCCTCTAATTTTTCCAACATGAAATCTTTGAGGAGAACATGAATTATTGATTCAGTATGGATCAGAAAGTGTACCTATTGTTCAGATTTTTCTGCTACCTAGAATGTCTGCTCCCGTGCAAATTCTGCCCATGATTCAAGACCCCTAGTATGAAGCCTCTCAGATCAATTTGGTGCATATTAATTTCCCCAGTCACTACAACTATAGCACTTACAAAGTGTACGAAATAACATAGCACTGAATAGGGGTTGTTAAGTCATCATGCAGTGTTCAAACTTAAAACTTTTAGGTTTTAGACTACAGATATGAGAGAAATAACTGGAAGATGGCATTTAAAGGGAAAAAAAGACTTCTTCCTGAAATTTGATAAAGATTTCAATTGTTAAATTGTGTGATCTCATTTAACTCTCACAGTAATATATGCAATTTTATCCTCATTTTTTAACGTGAAAAGTGCTCAGTGTCACACAGCTAGGAAATTGAAAAATCAGTGTTTAAACTGAAAGTCATACCTCCTCCTGCTCCCCCACGGAAACTCTGAGGAACTTGCTCAGACTCTCTCAGATAGGAAGTTAAAGGGACTGGATTCATACCCAAACTTTCTGCCTCTCAGTCTAGAGCATATTCCACTGCTCTGTAGCTATAAGCTCATATCATATAAGGATAATATTCCTGTTTACAATTATGTTCTTTCGGGTATAGAGGAAGTGTGACATTCTTTTTTAACATGTCTTTTCTACATGCATATGCAATTTGAAATGTGTATTTCATATGTTTTAAGGTGAAGTATTTTTCCTCTTTTCTCTTTGCTTTGCTGCCCTTTCTCTGCACATTTATTCCTATCCCCCATGCCCACTTACACCCCCAACCAGGCAATTTATTTTAACTAGCTGGTATATATTCTTCCATTTTTTTCTTCCTGTTCATATCATCATATTCAAATGATTAGTATTAGATCACATTTTAAAAGCATCTCTATTATCACGTGGAAAGCTAATGGGTATATTTCATTCATTCCTTTTAAGTGACTGAATAATATTCCATACTAAGGATGGACCATAAATTGCACAGCTGGTATGCAATCTGGATTAATGCAATAATACATTGGAAGACTTCAGTATCTTTCAGGAGTAATGTTCTCCATGCTATGTGGCTTAGTTTTGTTGTTAAAAATACCCAATGCCAACAGTTTTTATTTTTCTTATGATGGATGTGGACCCATGTTGATAAGCTAAAGCACTATAAACCTTTCATTGATATAGAAGTTGCTTGTTATTTCTTGTAACTATTCAGTGAAAATCATGCCATGGATTTGAGATCCACAAATCTCCTTAAGCATTTTCATTTAAGTGAAAAGGATTTGAATTACTTACACTAAATAGAAGGCTTGAGCAAGCATTAAGATCAGTAGGCAATCTGAAAGTACAGAACAATTTACTTAGTATTTCATTCAGACGTTATACGTCATAGGTTTGTATGGTAGTTATGATTAATATAAAATGAGAGGGTTAGTTTAGCTGCAATGGATCTCTTCTGGTGCCAATGTACCACGATTCTAATTTCAACCCCCCACTTTGAGGCACTGTAAATAATAAAATCTATAAAGTATATTACAATTTTTTTTTTTTTTTTTTTCTTGTGGTACGTGGGCCTCTCACTGTTGTAGCCTCTCCCATTGCGGAGCACAGGCTCCGGACGCGCAGGCCCAGCGGCCATGGCTCACGGGCCCAGCCGCTCCGCGGCATGTGGGATCTTCCCGGATTGGGGCACGAACCCGCGTCCCCTGCATCGGCAGGCGGACTCTCAACCACTGCGCCACCAGGGAAGCCCAGTATATTACAATTTTATACACTCAAAAGGGGAAAAATAATAGATTTCTTGCAAAATTGTTCTTAAGAAATGTGGTTTCATTTCCTATTGGGTTGCAATTTGCCATATATCAGCATCCAAGGGCCAGGCTGCTCAACCTGAAAATGATTATTTTCTTTCTTTTCCTTAATGTATCAGAAGTGGATCTAAAAGAACCTCCAGTATGCAGGGAGGTTAATTATCCTGGCAGTCAGTTAAGCTTTGTAAGTTTTAGGTGATATGAGCAGAGCCCTAAAAATGACTCCACGCTACTGCTGCCTGCTGTGAAGAAAGAGCCTCCTGCTGCCACCACTGCAAATATTGTTCAAATTACCCTAAAATTCCCCTGGTTTTCCGTGCATCTGGCTCCTGGAGAGCGGCACAGCTCCAGTGAGGTCATTTATTCTGTCACTTCAGCCCACTCGGCAATCATAACAACTATATCTTCCACTCAGTCTGATGCAGGAGGCTTTTGTGTGAGACCTTCTATGACCCGAGTAAGGAAAGTAATTATTCAAAACATCACTTCTTTTTTTTTTAACATCTTTATTGGAGTATAATTGCTTTACAATGGTGTGTTAGTTTCTGCTTTATAACAAAGTGAATCAGTTATACATATACACATGTTCCCATATCTCTTCCCTCTTGCGTCTCCCTCCCTCCCACCCTCTCTATCCCACCCCTCTAGGTGGTCACAAAGCAGCAGGTAGTGACGAAAAATAACAATACAGGACTCTTTCGAGGCCCAGTAATTGGCATGAGTCCACAACATCACTTCTTGTTTCTCAAGTGCCACCCACTCCTCTGCAGAACTACCTAAATGCTCCCCAATTTGATCTTCCCACTCAGATCAATCTCTCTAATTCTCCTAAAGAATGAGTAAATAAACAGCCACCTCTCACATCTTAGAACTTTACTTTCCGAAAGGCAACGCGGTGTGGCCAGTCTCTCTGCAGTCAGAGTGCCTGGGCTAGAATTCCTTTTCTACCTCTAGTGAGATATGGGATCTTAGGTTAGTTATGCCCTGTGACTCAGTTTCTCATCTAGGAAATGGGGATAACAACAGGACCTACTTCATCACGTTGTTGTGACAATTAAATCAACTAATATATGGAAGATAATTAGTACAGTGCTTAGCGCATAGCAACTGACATTGAAGGATTAGCTATGATTATTATAACCTGGGTGAACAGATATTGACTGTGCACCTACTAAGTGCCAGGGACTGTTATAGGTATGTGGTGGAATTCACTAGTAAAAAGCAAATTAATAAAAAATAGACATAGATTTCTTGTATAAAGTGAGGATTTCCACATTATTGATTTATTAGCAAGTTATTTCTGAAAGAGGTGAGGAAACAGTAAAAAAAATCAGTCACAATGAAGTCAAATTGTAGGTTCACTTTACTGTCTACCACCTCCCAACTTACCTTTCCATCTCCACCCTGCCCCATTCAAAACCTGAAATTCCACTGTAAAGCTGGTAGGATGTTAGAGAGAATTTCAAATGTTCAGCATTGCTGACACGCCCTTTGGAGTACTGGTGCGGCCCAGGCCCCTGCACTGCTCTGGACATATAAAATCTCTGCTCCTGCAGGGCTAAATGTCCCACAATTTGATTAAACATTTGATTAACTGTTTTCCTGTACAAAGGTGCTTCGATATATTTTTATTTAAGTATAGATACTATGAGCATTTATATGAACTTGAAAAATATCATCTCTTCTTTAAACAGTTACATATACGCGAAGATAATTTGGTATTCTCAGCTTTCCATATATTCCTATAAAAGACCGAGAAATTCATACTGGCATCATTTGGGTACTTCATCTTCTTTGTGCAGGACAATTTGCAGTCATTTCATTTGCTCTTGCCTAATGTAAAACTATAGAAACCATGCTCCTTTAAAACATAGTCTTGATTTCTTTAAAGGTGAAAGCAAATGAGCTATTTTAATACTTGAGAAAAAAATAAAAAGGAATCTTCAGTAGAAAGGAAAAAATATTCTTTAATAAATGCCTCGTAGTCATATGTAAAATGCATTTGTTTTTACCTATTTTTATGCTATTTAAATTTTCTGCATTGTTTCCTGAACAATAAGATGTCTTTGTTATTATATAAAGGCAATTTCTATTTTCCATATTTAGTAAACTAGATATTGCAAATTTTTGAGATAAATGAACCAGGAATTCTATTAGTTACTAATTTAAGAATTCAGACATTTTATTTTATCTGTCACCGTCACCTGATACCTCATCATTCTGATAAAGAATGCCTCAGAGGTCAGAACATAGTTCTTTATTATTTTTTGTAGATTTGCAAGTATAGCTTGGATAAGCTGAGTAACTCTATACAACCAAACATTTTTTTTTTTTCTACTTGTTGGGACAAATAGAATAGGAAGCTCACTCTTGCTCACCAAATCTCTATTTCCTTGAGACCAAGCGTATAATGCTGTTTCTTAGTATCCTTCTGTTTTCTTTTTAAATCTCAGAAAAGGTAAGTGGATTAATATATATTTTTGGACTTGGACATGGTGTGATTTTATACATGGAGCATTATGTACATTCAACATTTTTACAAAATAACTTTAAGGCACTTTACAAACATGGATAAATATAAACTAGATATTTTAATGCAAAACACATACAAGAATTGAGCCAAAGGAGAAATAAGGGTACAGCCATAAAATGGAGTTAAAACATGACTGCTTTATTCATTCAGGTTCTGTCCTGTTACCTGCTGCAGTGTAACCACACCACTCCAAAACCTAGTGCCTTAGAAAAATAATTTATTATTGTTTCTCACATTGTTGTTGGTTGATTGAATGCAGTAGGGTGGCTCTCACGCAGGGTTTCTCGTGAAACTGCACTCAGACTTTCACTGGGGCTACAGCCATCTGAGATGGCCATCCACTACCATTTTCACAGGGGCTGCCAGCCAAACACCATTCATGGTCTCTCCATGTCATTTGGGTTTCACACAGCATGGATTCTGGGGTCTTTGTGAGAGCATGTCCAAAGCAAACATTCAAAAAACCCTGGTAGAGGCTGAAAGGCTTCTTACCACCTGGTCTCTGAAGGCATAATGTTTACTTCTACCAAAGTAGTCACAAATCCCACCCAGATTTATGGGGTTGGAGAAATAGATCCACCTTTTAATGGAGTGACAAAGTCAAATGCATAAAAGCATATGGAATTGGGAAATATTATTGAGGTCATTTCAGGAAAATATAATCTGCCATAAGTGTTATGCTCTTGCTAATGTCTATGCATCCTTTCATTAGACAAAGTAAAGAACTCAATAGGACTGTTTCCTGAAGTGTCCTTGAATATAGTCCAATGAAGTCACACCAAAGAACAATTCAGTGAAAACAATAAAAGCCATAAAAGTCCCAAATTATATGATCCAGGTAACTATGTTTTGCTATTATATCTGAATCCAGAGGTAGCTTTAAAAATCCATGTCTATGTCAGTATTTCCCATACTGTATCCTAGTATTCCAAACACCAGTATTCTGATTAAAGTTAATAGGGCCTATTTGAAAAAATAAAATAATATAGGTATTCCATAAGTAAAAATTTTTGAGAAATTCTGCATAGTTTACCCATAACCACTGCCCAACTCTACCACTGACTGAGTCAGTCTGTCAGTTCTTTTAGTATATAAAATATTTTAAGAATTACTGCTGTTTTGATCAGCTCAGTGGTTTGTGACCACCTAGAGGGGTGGGATAGGGAGGGTGGGAGAGAGATAAATGCAAGAGGGAGGAGATATGGTGATATATGTATATGTATAGCTGATTCACTTTGTTATAAAGCAGAAACTAACACACCATTGTAAAGCAATTATACTCCAGTAAAGATGTTAAAAAAAAAAAAGAATTACTGCTGTTTTAAAAAACACACAAACAAAAATGTTGATGCTAGCTTAACGTAGTTTTGCCGTACCTTTTTAAACTCAGAACCCTTCTTTCTTCCCCTTGAGTACACTAACCAAAATCTGAGAGACCACACAGCACATAGATCGGGAAGTACTGATGTCATACAATACAGAGTTTCCACATCCTGCCACTGTCACTCATCCATAATTATTGACTCCATCAGTAGAGTTGGTCAGAAATATTGAGTAGCACTCTGTTTGACAATAAACTCTTAGTCAAGTAAGTACCTATCAGTTGTGAAATGAAACTCCTTTGCGGTCATTTAATTCAGGAATGTAGTTAATAATTTTTCTGTGAAAACAACAACAAAAGAGGACACAGTAGCTTTATTAAGTAGCAAACCAAGGGCACACCTCCGTCATACAACATAACAAATGATTGGGTGATGGAAAGCCCAGAAAACTCCCGATCTGTGGCATAATGAGAGTAATTTAGTTAAAGTTCTCCCTGGCCAATATACAGGCAAATATCAAGCTAAATGAACTTTACAAATACATTGATCTTAATATTAAATTTCAAGGTTATTAGTGTAAAATCCAAAGTCAGTTTGAAAATCTACTGTTTTTCTTTCATTCACTTGAAAACTTTCAAAGCAGCTTCAAGTTTAGAACATACTTGCAAATATTTAGCTCTCAAAAAAAAACTATTATCCTAAAATTTAGATGAACATATTTTCGTTTTGTAAAATGGCACATAAATTATTTTGTATTACAATTATTCTATATTTAATCATTGTGTAACTAGTAAGAATGTAGCATTTTCTAAACAAATGTGAATTCACTAATATTTAGTAAGTGAATGCATAATCAAGTAATTTTTTATTGAAGTATAGTTGATTTACAATGGTGTGTTAATTTCTGCTGTCCAGCAAAGTGATTCGGCTATATATATATATGCATTCTTTTCTTATATTCTTTTCCATTATGGTTTATCATAGGATAATGAATATAGTTCCCTGTGCTATACAGTAGGAACTTGTTGTTTATCCATATTCTAGTATTTTTAAGGTTATATAATGGTATCCAGTTCTGGCTCTGCTCTAGGAAGTTGATACTATTTATAGAATAATATTTCTATATAGTGCTCTGACTAGAAATAAGAGAAGACAAATATTTAATATCAGAAAAATTAGGAAGCAAGTTTACATATACAAGGAATCTATTTCAAAAGTTTGGTATATTTAGTGAGACCAAACTTAAACTATGTCCTATTTTCTTTCTGTGACAACCTGAGTCAAAAAGCTATGACCTAAAACATATTGTACACGAAGACTGTATTTCATCTCACCCAGATCTAGTTGTGGAACTTTTGCACAACAAAATGACAGATTCAAAAATAAAATGGAGCTAACCATGACATTAAAGAAATTTTGAGTCTCTGATTTACTATGATAGTGTACAAAAGAGAAAGGGAAATAATGAAGTTATGTTTAAGGAAAAATGAATTTATGAATTAGTGAGGAAGTTAAAGACATTTTTAAAGGAAAGTAGTTTGCAGGGATGCCTCCCCTGAAGCTACACAAAATTGAAAATCATCTACCGAATCTGAAAACAGCATTCAATGATATCTTCTTGTCTACCCTTTTAATGGATGATTTGTATGCAACACTTCCAAGTGCAATGAGAGTATTACAGACTACTGAATTAGACATAATCACCCGATAGACCCAGCAGGGGAAGCTTGAGATAATAGGGAAAGGGTGAAAAATCCCATGTTCAAAAAGTGTTTTTCTCTGAAACCACACAAGCAACACAGCCTGTGAACACTGAACACATCATTATGAAGCCTTAGCCGCAGCCTACACCTCTCATTTTTAAAGGGAAAATAACCAGGACCAAAAATTAACCTGCTTCCTTTAGCACTGTCTCTAATAAGCTAAATCTCAAAGGGAGTGATAATTGCCTTTTGGTGGCACTACAGGCACTGATATGCTTGAAATGAAGACAGATATCTTGGTTTTAGTTAAATTCGTTTTCAAGAGGTGACACTCCAAAAGTATTGTATGCTAATGGAAACCAATAAGAAGACCTGTATACAGTAACCTGATCACTGAAAAACAAACACACAAAGAAATAATACCAGTTTATAAGAGAGAAATGATAGCTAAATTTAAAGAATCGGCTCCCTTATTTTTTTTTTTGTGGTACGCGGGCCCCCCTCCGCTGCGGCCTCTCCCGCTGCGGAGCGCAGGCTCCGGACGCGCAGGCGCGAGAAATGATAGCTAAATTTAAAGAATCGGCTCCCTTATTTTTTTTTTTTTTTTTTTTGTGGTACGCGGGCCTCCCTCCGCTGCGGCCTCTCCCGCTGCGGAGCGCAGGCTCCGGACGCGCAGGCCCAGCTGCCATGGCTCACGGGCCCAGCCGCTCCGCGGCATGCGGGATCCTCCCAGACCGGGGCGCGAACCCGCTTCCCCTGCATTGGCAGGCGGACGCGCAACCACTGTGCCACCAGGGAAGCCCTCGGCTCCCTTATTGAAAGAACACATCCATGGGGATTCCCAAAGCCATAATCCCAGTCTAATAATGAGAAAAACATAGTCACATCCCAAGTGAAAGACATTCTACAAAAGTTCCTCAAAACTGTCAAAGTCATCAAAAACATGGAAAATCTGAGAAATTATCGTAGTCACTGGAGCTAAGGAGACCATAACTAAATAGAGTGTGGTGCCCTCAATGGAATTCTAGAAAAGAAAAAGGATATTAGATAAAAACTAAGGAAATATGAATAAATTAAAAACTTTACTTAATAATAATAATAACCAGTGTTTTTTCATTGATTGTGACAAATGTACTAGGCTTGGGTATACAGGAACTCTGTACTAGCTTCACAATTTTTCTAAAATTTTTCTTCTAAAATAGAAAATATTATTTTAAACATTTAATATTTTTTAAAAATTCACCTTGAAATATAATTCAATTCTCATGTGAGAAAGTGAAATTATATTTGCAAGTGGAAAAGATTTGTTTTGCATTCTTTATTTATAAGCTGTACCCACCATGCAATCTCTGTTTACTTTCAAATACACAGTGTTACTTGGTACTGATAAAGTTCTGCACCATCACTCAAATAACATATGAAAACAGGAGATAACCTCAATGTTTGACCTGAAATAAAAGTGACCACATTAACACCTACCTAACAGCATATGTAATTGCCCTGGCTGACTAATCTTTTTAAGGTTTTGACCCTGACAACAAGCACTAAATTAAAATGCTTGAGTACGGCAAGGGTGGCCTCTGGCTCTGGAGCATGGAATCAAAAAATGCTGGACATTTTCTAAGGTCAGAAAAAGGGTGAAGACCCAAGCGGATAGAATGAACAATCCAAAGAAGGGCAAGGTGGTAGAACAACTTCTGAGGCAATAGGATTTCAAAAGGGAAAAAAGGAAATTATAGTAGCTGCATTTAGGAGTCATGATACAAAACAGAGGCTTTATACAGGGTGCTTTAGTGTCACCTGCCCTAGTATTTGGAGGGCACCATCACTGATGAGGAGTCTGAGCCAACTAGGACAACAGTTTTTATATTCCTTAGCTTTCAGAGTCTAAGCTTGAGACATGAACAGGAATTGTCTAAGTTAAAGTATCAGGTATAGCAATTTTGAGAACTGAAAGAATGAAGCCCTTAATAATTAAGTAATCCTATGTGAGAATGCCCCCATTAAACCCTTGGCAAAGAAACCCCACACCAAGAGGACCATCAATAAAGGAAACTGTCAATAGAGGAAACTGACATACCAGTGTCTCTGCCCCTCCTATGGATACCCACTGAAATGTTTCTAACTTCCTTCCTTCAGTCTATTCAAATCTGTTTCTCTGATTCATCTCATTGACTTCTCATTTCTCACCTTTGGACTTATCATGGTCTTACCTCCACACCCATTTCTGGCTCCTTGCCCTATAGTATGAGGCTATTCTGATCCAACATCCAGTTGTGTTCCCCAATCTTCAGTCTGAGCTGAACCATTCCTCTTTGTAGCCCCACATACAATCCAAGACACCAGCCCAGTATACATACCTCTCAGGGACTTTACCCTATAACATACTCTTTTGATACAGCTGAAATATTTTAATCTACTTTAGTTTCATCTCAAGAATTTTTATGTGTATATGATTTGATAGTGTACAAAAACACTTCCACATATATTTATTCATCTGATTCTTCCACAAACTCAATGAAATAGTCAAATAACAGTTTCCCAATGTTAAAAGTAAATACTAGGAATGTTACTTGCTCTAAATCCCATAGCTAGTGACTGGGATTTTGAGTACTAAACCAAAAGTACACACATCAGGTACAACACATTCTGTTAGTGTGGTTTACGACCTATGATTGACAAGATTAGTGTGAAAAATCTAAGATCACAAATATGCCAAATGAAAACAAATTTTTTCCAATGCTATTTTTGAAAACTACATCTCTATACTAACCACTAGCACTTGAAAATCCCTCAAAATAAGCCTCTTTTCTCAGCTGTCCCTCACTACAAACTATAGTCATGTTCTGGAATTATTTGGGGGATTAATCATTTATAGGAAGCAAGAATTTATGATTAACCCCTAACTATAATTGGTCACACAATTATTCTATTTATCTTTCACCCTTTCTACAGGCTCTTCATGTTTTCTATCAGACTCTCTCGTTACTTCATCATGGGATTGTTATTCACTCTAAGTCATCTGAAACACAGTTATGATAACAAATTTACCATTTGGGGTATGTAACTTTCAAACAGAATATATTTTAACACCCTCCTATTATTCCTTATCTAAAGCTAAACTTAGCAGAACATTCAAGACCCCAATAAATTACCCAGCTTTGAAATTCATCTCTATTGTCTTCCATACATTTCAGTCATCAATTTCTTATTATCCCAAGTAGGTGCTGATCACTAAACTCTCTATCCCTGGATTTTATTTTATATTTCTCTCCCTTAATTAATATCTTTCAGTGACTTTAAGATCTCAGAATCCACCTCTTTTAAAGAAAGTACCTGATCGTCATTATACTCTCAGTTAAATCCCTCTCTGATAGTATTATTTTCAGACTATGTGTTCATCTGGAGTAATGGTGTTGCAGATGTCAGGGGGCAAATATGTTCTCTATCCTCTGCCCAAACCCATGCTGGGCACTGAGAGCATGGATTATGCTCTAGTTATTTATTGCTTCATAACAAACCAACCAAACTTAGTAGTATAAAACAACTGAGGTGTGTTTGTTTGTTTGTTTGTTTTGTGTCACCTAATTTAGGGTCAGAAATTCTACCAGGACACAGTGGTGTGGCTTATCTTTTCCCCTTTATGTCTAGAGCCTCCTCTGTGAGTGACACAAATGGCTGGGAGCTGAAACAGCTGGGGCTATAGGATACACTTCCAAGACAGTTAATTTACTTGCATGGCTGGTGCCTGGGCTGGGATGACTCAAAGGCCAAGCTTAGCTAGGACTGCCGATCAGAACATCGCCATGCAGCCAAGCCAGTGTGGCTTTGGGGCTCTAAGATAGACCATCCCAAGCAGAATCATTCCAAGAGACCATGGCAGAAACTGCAATACTGCTTTTAACCTGGCTTCAGAAGCCCTGCAGCATCACTTCTGCCATCTTCTGTTAGCTACAGTCCAGACTTGGGGGTAGAGGGAAGGAGTTCGACTTCACCTCTTGATCAGAAAGTGGTAAGATCATATGGAAGAAAACACATGGGATAGAAGATGTGTTGCAGTCATCTTTGTAGGATACAGTCTTAAAAATGATCATAAGGCAAAAATAAATTTTGTTAGGGTGGTGTTCTATGTCAAGATATGTGCTGCTTACCTTGTTGTTTCCAATCTAGAAAACATAATCTCCACTATTAGGTCATAATTGTAGTCATATGTTGAAAGGCCAACATCACTTTCTTTCTGAGAATTCTCTCTTCAATACCTGTAATCTTGCAGTGCTATTACATGGGGTGCCCAGCACACCCTGGCCACTGAAGGTGAGGGAGTCAGGGAGGGAAGGGATACGACCAAAATCAAACTAATCATAAAACCCAACTTTGCAAATCATTCACGGGAACTACATGCCTTGTTGGACCAATCAGTCTTTTCTGAAGACAAACATTAGAGAGAGAATATCTATGTCCTCTAGTTCTATTAAGCTGGAATCATGGAGAATTGGACCCACTAGAACCCTGCTTAGCAACCACATGTGAAAAGCTCATCTGGAGTAGAAAAAATACAAACTGATACACAGCAAGAAGCAGAGTCACAGGGTGAAGATAAAGGCCTGATAACGTCATTAGAGCCCTAGATTTTAATGTGCATGAATCTAGATCCACCCTTGACTTCCAGGTTACCCAAGTTTTTTACTCATGGTATTTGAATTGAGTTTCCAGTACCTGTGCTGAAAAAGCCCTGCTGATTTGAGTAAAGTCCACCTACTCTGTCACCTATGTATAAGAATACTTGAAAGAAAATCTTTAACAAGGAATAAAATTCAATCGAAAAAGTTAATGTGAAAAGAAAAATATAGAACAAAAGAAATTCTTAAATAGATGACCAAGGCACAAATTAACAAAGCAACTTTGAGTACAACAACATGAATTACAATGTCAATTTGCTCACTTAGAAACTGGTAAGAAAAAAAAAATTTTTTTTCACGAGGAAAGCCAAAAGAAAATTTTTGAATTTTTTGAATCAATTAAACCTGGGTTACTTTTTACTTACGCAAGTCACAGATGCACTGTTAATTTTCTGTATACCTGGTAGAAATCTCACTCCATAGCATTTGGTGCTAGAAGAACCAATATTTGCTTTAGTACCTTCATTACTAAGTCTTTTTAATTGCTTGCTCTCAAATGATCAGTTGACTTTCATTACTAGTCAATGGTGGTTATAATATTGACCAATATGTACACATTCCTTTATACTTCTATGTATGTTTTGCATTCACTCAGGATGCTCTGTAGAATAATTTCTCTTCATTTTTTAAATTCTTCTTCATTCTAACCTGAGTCATCTTTCAACAAATGTTTAGTGAGGACACACCATATGCCAACTACTGTGTTAAACACTGAAGATACAAAGTTGTGCAGGATAAATTCCTTACCATCCAGTCTAGAGGTGGGAATTATGCTGAATTTACTGCTTCAGTAAAATTGAACTCCAGATCACATCATGAATGTCCTTGTTTCCATGCTTCTATTTAAGTCATTTTCTCTGCCTTAAATGCCTTCTTGTCCCTATTTCTTTTCCATGAGCTAAGTCCTCTACTTCATTCAAAGAACTCTTTAGTTTCTGGACTTGAATCAGATCGAGATTTTTTTGTTTGTTTTTGAGGTTATGAAGAAAGATTTTTAAAATCCCCTTTCTTTAGTTAAAAAGAATCACTTAATGGTTAATTCACACAGAAAAGAAGTTTTCCGTTTACCAAATATGTGATATTTTCTGGGTAATATTGCTAATCATCACCCTTGTAGCAATCATTTAGGGAATTTCCTGTTTAACGATTGCTTATTCTGTTTCACATTGTCTTTACAACAATGAGCACCGATTATGTGTCTAGAACTGTGCTGGGCACTATGTCACAAAACACAGTGGTATATGACCCTACCACACAGGAGGACAGTGCTAGCCCATATGACACAAAGAAGCCAATTAGAGAACAAAGTATTGTGTAAAAAACACATGAAATAAACAACCTGAATAATAAGTCATAGGTAATAAGACAGTACTTATAATGTTCAAAAAGATGACAAAAAGGGAAGATCAACATAGGACAAAATCCTTGAAGAGGCTGGATAAAGGTGATGGAACATGATTCTTATAGAATGAGTGAGCTGTAGCTAAATGAGTAAGGTGTCAATAGAGGGAAGGTGCATGGCTTTTGCGGAATAAGCATTATGGACTAGGGTGTAGAGGTGGGACCAAGCACAGTATATGGAAGCACTTGAAGGAAACTGGTCTCACTATGGCAGTGAGCACACATTAGAGTAGTCAGCAATAAAATTGAAAAGTTAGGGAAGCATCCTGTTATCAGGGAAACTGAAATCCAGAGAGAGAAAGTTTAAACATTTTTATGGTCATAACAGAGTCACTTTAGGTTCTTGAGCTGGAAAGTTACAGGTGCCCTCAACCAGAGGCTCTGGCTCAGGAAGCAAAGATGGACAATTCTTGGCACTGACCTGATAACTAACTGGGTCAGAGTGGGTATGCGGCCCAGGGATAGAGAATCTGCCCACTGTGAATGATGACGATTGTTATTAGTTAAGGCAATCAGACTGACTGCATAAAGGACTGTTCAGGGGAGAGAAAGAGTTAGAAAGAGGAAACTTGTAGTCAGAAGCATATCATGAAACCATATAGTCCATATGGGAGACCAAGAGAGAAGACAATTGCCTCCAATAACCTCCTTGTATGTAAGGTGATCAGAGCAAAACTTCATTCTTTGGTTCTAGAAGCCTAACTAACACATTGGCATCATGAAAGTGATACTTTAGGAATATTTATCAAGCAGCACTGCTGAATCTTGAAGCTAGGTAACAGAAAAGCAAAGGGAACCACTAGGAATATATTGCAATATGTAAGCAAGCTGGACTTGGAAGCACGAGGGCTAGAGACTGAGGTCATGGAGATGAGCATAGGAATAAAGAAACACAAATGTGTGATGATCTGACCATCATCAGAGCCAATTCTCTGATTGAGTTACATAGATAAATAATTTGTAGGGGGAATAATAAGTAAGGCTTATGTTCACCATTTTAACAAGAGAGAGAGTCTTCTTTGGCTTCCTCCTTTTGTTCCTTTCCTTTCTTTCTGTAATGTAAAGAATGTATTGGTTGAACCACCAGCCCTCGATCAGGCAATCAGATTAACTTGGATAACTGTGTCTATTTGTCCTGAGGAAAACAACAGTCGCTTATCAGCAAAGAATGGCTTTCTCAAAAGCCTAGTGTTTTTTAAAATAATTAACTCACGATGGACAATAAAAAAAAATAATGAAGTGTATCACCCACGGTAATACTTGGGTTCTAAACACAGGCAACCACAGCAATGGCTTACAATCTGAAGAGTATTTTGGGGGCCTGTGCTTTTCTATTTTCAGTGCTGAATTTTCAGATCTGTGTACCTTGTGCCAGAGTGACTACCATGTAAATTCCCCTGTGACTCTGCTGAGCTGTAAACCAGCTCATTGCAGCTGGTTTTATGCTTAGCACTGTTACCAGGGAGCATTGGAGGAAAGAAAAAATATATGGCAGTCGCTCTCAAATTTTAGTGTGGGTAAGAATTGTTAGGAGGCTTGTTATAATATAAAAGCAGATTCCTAAACCCTATCCCTAGAGATTCTGATTCAGTAGGTCTGGGGTAGGGTCCAGATACCTGCATTTTAATGAATACTCCCCAGGTGGTTCTGATACAGGCAGTCCTTGGACAATGCTTTGTGAAACTGAATTGTGAAAATAATGTGCTAAGCGATCCATCCAGCATGACCCCATAGCAGGCAGTGCATCCTCCATTATGTCAAGGAACACGTCGTATTATTGTGATTTGTTTATATTTTGTCTCACCAGAGTGTGAGCTTCTTGAGGGCATGTCTTGGTCAATAAATTTTATGTCCCCAGTGACTGGAACAGTGAGTTTAATGAAAGATAATCTAAAGTTGATGCCACAAGTGCAAACAGAATGTTTCCCAATGACTGAAAGAGATAAAAGAACATTACAAATTAGAATCTACTGTTTGCCAGGTTATTCCCCTACTAAAATTTACTGTCCCAAGCCATATCTGGGATACCACTCTGACTTTGGGGGGAACTGTACCCTCTCTTCCAACCAAACTAAATGTTACAAAACTAAATCACCACCTTCTCATATAAACTTACCTTTCTATCCACAGTGATTTTTTTTTTTAAGTGTGCAACTGAATTTGATCTAACCTTGTGACCGAGGTTCATGGTCAATGTCATGGGATTTGTTCAGAAATAGACACAAGCCCAAAGCAGAACTGTTCACTAATGTCAAGGACTTTTTTTTTTTTTAAGTGGAGCTAGTGTAATACATTTTCCCCTTTTCTATAATCACTCATTTATTTATTCATCCAGTAAACTCATGTCACTTCTCTGTTCAAATACCAAATACTGACAGTGAACCTCAAGTCTCTTGGTGACCTGGCCCATTTCCTTCTCTCCTGCCTCTGAGTTCATTCACCTCAACTCCTCTGACTTCCACCTCACTCCACTCAGCCACAGCAGAGACAACTCTCCAGTCCAACTCCAGCCTCAGGGCCTTTGCACTGACTGTATTCTCTGCCCCAAATACTCTTTCCACCCCCCCATATTAACATGGTTCACCCCCTCACCTTCAAGTCTTCATTTGGAACTTGCAACTGCCTATCTTAAGAGCATTCCTCATCTCCTTTTTCCCTGCTCTACTTCCCTCTCATTTCATAGAATTTCTCACTGTCAAACATAGTAAAAAATTTTGCTTTTACAATTTACTTTTATAATATAAAATTTACTTTTATATTATAATTTGCTTTCATACTTTATAGCTTCCTTTTACTTTATATTTTTTTAAGTGTGCAACTGAATTTGAGCTAACCTTGTGACCGAGGTTCATGGTCAATGTCATGGGATTTGTTCAGAAATAAACACAAGCCCAAAGCAGAACTGTTCATTAATGTCAAGGACTTTTTTTTTTTTTAAGTGGAGCTAGTGTAATACATTTTCCCCTTTTCTATAATCACTCATTTATTTATTCATCCAGTAAACTCATGTCACTTCTCTGTTCAAATACCAAATACTGACAGTGAACCTCAAGTCTCTTGGTGACCTGGCCCATTTCCTTCTCTCCTGCCTCTGAGTTCATTCACCTCAACTCCTCTGACTTCCACCTCACTCCACTCAGCCACAGCAGAGACAACTCTCCAGTCCAACTCCAGCCTCAGGGCCTTTGCACTGACTGTATTCTCTGCCCCAAATACTCTTTCCACCCCCCCATATTAACATGGTTCACCCCCTCACCTTCAAGTCTTCATTTGGAACTTGCAACTGCCTATCTTAAGAGCATTCCTCATCTCCTTTTTCCCTGCTCTACTTCCCTCTCATTTCATAGAATTTCTCACCGTCAAACATAGTAAAAAATTTTGCTTTTACAATTTACTTTTATAATATAAAATTTACTTTTATATTATAATTTGCTTTCATACTTTATAGCTTCCTTTTACTTTATAATTATTGTTTGTTTTCTTCCCCTAAATCCTCATCTAATGTGAATTCCACAAAATCAAGGATCTTTGATGCTTTTTAAGTATCTAGAATAGTGCTTGGTACACACTAAGCACATAATAATTCAATAATTTAATTTGTCCAACCAATATTGGAATGTTTCTATGTGGCAGGTAGTTAAGCAAACAGATCAAGTCGCTGTTCTCATGGAACTCATATGATAGTGATGAATACAGGTAACAACCAATAAATACATAATATAATGTCAAGTGCTGATAAAATGCTTAGAAGAAAATAGAACATAAAAGAGAGAATACCAGGGGTACTATATTAGAGAGGGTGGTCAGGTCTTTGAGATGGGCTTTGAGCAGAATCCTGAAGGAAGTGAGAGAATGAAAATGTAAAGACTCTGAAGCCAAGTTTCTAGGGCTTGAATTTGGCTGTGCTATTGATTCACTGTGTGACATTGAGTAAGAAACCTTTCCATGAATTAGTTTCCTTCATCTGTATAACGGGGATAAAAATAGTATCTTTCTCAGAGGTTTGACACTGAGTATTAATTTATAGGTAAAGTCCACGGAACCATACCCAAACACAATAATTACTCTATAATTGGCTATTACTATTGCTATCTTGAGGTGGAGAATTCCAGAAGAGGATTTGCAATGGTAGCATGCTTGGTAGGTCCAAGGAACAGCAAGGAGACTTAGTATGGCTGGCTGGAGGAGCCAGCGGTATACTGGAAGAAAATAAGATTTGAGAAATATCCATGGGCCAAATCATGGGTTTGTACTCATGAAGGTGACAGAGAAGAGCACAAGAAGTCCAAAATACCATGTTCCCCCACGGAATGGATGGAGGGAGACATTCTTCTGTAGGAGAGGACAAATTTTATATGCTGATGAATGTAGGGATGAGAAGAAAAAAAATTTGATGACACTCGAATTGCTGGGATCCCCAGAGATAGTTGGGTTTCTCTCCTTACCAAGAGTGATGCTCTTTCCATCTGAGGACCACCTCATAACCCTTCCAATAAGTCCACCTTTCTTATTTTCGTGGAATGAGAGGGCAGTTTCTGTTTGTCTGAGTTGGGTTTCTATCATTTGCAACCAATAGTGTCCAGAATAGTACACCTCCTAGTGGCCATACAAAATAGGTACAGCTATTATTATGTTTACTTTAAAAACAAGAAAAAGGAAGTGCAAAAAGTATTTTTAAAATCTACTAAATGGATTAACAAAGAACTGAAATCACAGTGGTCTTATTTCTTCATATTTCTCTTAAATATCTACCTGCATTGGGGTTAGGAAATATAGACATTGCTCCAGACTGCCTGGGTTCTTAGCTTTTTCATTTAAGATTCTGCTTTGTCATAAATAATTTCCTCATTTACAAAACCAAGCTAACAGTGGTGCATACCTTAGTGGGTTGTTGCAGTGTTTAGAAGTATAAACAAATGTAAAGCGCTTAGAACAGTGCCCAGCATATGGTAAACTGTCAATCATATGTTGCTGTTTTTATTGTTGGTGTTAGTAGTAGTAGTAGTAGTAGTAGTAGTACTGAGTTGGCTGGGCCAGAGCTCCATACAAGTATGTCCTATTTTTCTTAGTTTTTTATTGTTATGATTGGCCTATGAATCAATTTCACCATTCCTTCTAGAGATGGCAGCACCAAACTCACAGCAGATCTATAACTATCCTACTTCTGGCTCTCCTCCTGTAGAGCTGCCCATTTTCTACCTTGACATTGACTGTATCCTCCTCCCTTGTGTTTCCCTTGAAGAGAATTTATCATTGTTCAAAGTCCAGTATTTATTGCTTCTCATTTCACTTTACATTCCTTATCTGGACAATCTCACCATCTGCCCAGCATCAACTATCAAGTTGCTCTAGATGAATCCCCAAATCTACTATTATTGTTGTATTAGTTTCCCATCACTACTCTAATAAATTACCACAAACTTAGTGGCTTAAAACAACAGAGATTTATTATCTTAGAGTACTGGAGTCAGAAGTCCGAAATGGGTTGACAGAGCTGCATTCCTTTTGTAGGGTCTAGAGGAAAATTTGTTTCCTTGCCTTTTCCAGCTTCTAGAGGCCATGTGATTTCCTTGGCTCACAGCCCCTTCCTCCACCTTGAAAGCTGGCACTCGTGCATCTTCCAATCTTTTTCTGACTCCAAGACCTCTGCTTGCTTCCATCATCACATCTGCTTTCTTTCCCGTACAGAATTTTGTGATTAATTTGGGCACACTCAGCATAATCTCCCATCTCAAGATTTTAACTTAATCACACCTGCAAAATCCTTTTCTATGTAAGTACACATATCCAAAGATTCTGGGGATTAAGACATGGACATCTTGGGGTGGAGACTACTGTTCTGTTTACCACACTCGTTTTGATTTTCCCCCAAGTGTTATATTTACATAAAATTGCCCAATCTTCTGCTTCCAAAAGTTCCAACTCTACTTAAACAATATATTAAAATGTAATCATTTCTCAACACATGTTTAAGGAATCTACTCCCTCTCTTTCAACTAACGTTGCATAATCATTATTCCAGTCATCCTGACCAGAAAACACAATGAAAGGGTAGGATGATATTCCAAATGTGGTCACTGGGGGGAATTCTGGCTTGAGTATTCAGCTAAGAAACCTGTAGCCAATCTCTCTTAACAGCAATACATCTCAGATCCTCACCTAAATATAGGGATAATAACGATAACTACTTAATAGATTCCTTTTGAGAACTAAATAAGATAATTAATGAACAGAGCATATCACATTGTAAGTACTCAATAAATGTTAGCTAGTTCCCTCATCCCCTGTATTAGTCGAGACAGTCTAGGTTTGCTGCAGTAACAAATAAACCTAAAATTTCAGCAGTTTACAGCCACAGAGGTTTCTTTATCATTCACAGATCATGCCTCTCATGGATCAACGGGCTCTCTGCTCTGCATAAGCATTCAAGAACCAGGCTGAAAGAGAAGACACTGCAAGTTGCAATGATAAGAGGAAAAGAGAGAGCTCTGGAGGTTCATACATTGGTGATTAAGTACTCAGGCAAGAAATTACACACTTCATTTCCATGTACAACTTATTGTCTCAAATTAACCACATGACCCCATCCAACTACAGGAAGACAGAAAGTGCACTTAATGTGTTTGGAAAGAGAAAGAACTGGAATTTTTGACTAATAACACTAATAATAGCCACATCACCAAATTCAAACTATTTGAGCCCTTTTTAGATTACTTTTGACATTATTTTTTTTTTTTTTTTTTTTT